>NC_140171.1:118996397-119266397 GCF_963971535.1 Notolepis coatsorum | reverse complement strand
TCATTGATAAGCGACGGGCAGATTAGACACATAGCCATAATTTAAAACATAGATTAGGCGTTATTAACGCTAACATTGAAGTGGATGGTGGGCATTCAAGCACTAAATCGTGCGCCCCCTGCTGGCACTGAAAGTGTTAAGCAGCCCCACAGAGGTTTATTGTAAAATGCGGCTTGCATCTGGCCTACGCGGTGGGTCTGTTCGGGACACCGAGCCTGAAAATCTTTCTTTTTACCTGGGAATCGATACCGGTACCCAACGGTACCTTCTTTTTCCTGTACTTTACTCTCCCTCTCTGAAGTCTACTCTCCCTCTCTGAAGTCTAAACTTCACAACACACAATCTAAAATCCCTTACCTCCCTCCCAAACCGTTCCTACAACAATAACAACAACTTGCAAAGGAGATCTTGTATCTCAATGGGACTTCCTGGTTTAAAAAAATAAAAATAAAAAAGTAATTTTTTTTATTTGCTAATTGCATCATTTCAATATTTTTTTTAAATCGATTAATCGTTCAGCCCTACCTTTGCCCTACTCTACCTGGTGCGTTACTACTCTCCTTTATCTCTTTACTCCTATCTTGAATCTGTGTGCATTAGATATGGTTTTTAGCTCTCCAGGTATGCTATTCCACAGTACTGCTGCAGTGTATACAAATGACCTCTTTCCCATTTCACTATTCAATTTAGCTGGCACCATGTCTGTGTTGCTCCCTCTTGTATAATGCGTGTGTGTATCCCTGACTCTGTTAAAATAGTTACTAAAATATCTAGGGACTTCTCCATACTCAATCCTATGTACCTGACACAGCTGAATCTGTTTTATTCTGTCTTCAACTTTTAGCCACCCCAGGCTCTTGTAGTGTGTAGGCTCTAGGTGTGTACAAGCTGGTAGCCTCTGTCTTTCCAATGTGCAGGGACAGCTTGTTGTCCCCTAGCCATTCTCTAACCTTCTGAAGCTCAGTTGTCAATGTTTGTTCTACCACACTTTTTTCTTTGTGGGAAACGAGCAGTGCTGAGTCATCGGCGTACAGACAAAGATCACAATAGCAGGCTGCTTTTAGGTCATTAATGTAAAGAAGGAAGAATATTCGACCCAGGACACTTCCTTGTGGAACACCACATTCTACTGTCCTTGTTTCGGAGAGTACTCCCCCAACATCCACCTTCTGCTGTCTTCCCTCTAGATCAGTGGTTCCCAATCCTCTCCTCGAAGCACCCCAGCTGTTCCATGTATTTGTTCAATTCCACCACCAGCACACCTGATTCAACTTAACAAGCCCTTTATTAGTTGAATCAGGTGTGCTGGTGGTGGAATTTAACAAATACATGGAACGGCTGGGGTGCCTCGAGGAGAGGTTTGGCAACCACTGCTCTAGATAGGAGCTGACCCAATTTAAAGCTGCCTTGTTGAAACCTAGTGCTTTAAGCTTCCTAGACAATATGGTGTGGTCCACTGTGTCAAATGCTTTCTATAGGTCCAACATCACCATTCCACAGTATTTACCTTCATCTACCTCTGATGTAGTCTGTGAGATATAGCAGACAGGAGTCTGTAGAGTGTGACTTCCTGAAACCGGACTGAAACTGAAACATCAGATTGTGAGTAGAGATGTACCTGTCGATCTGTTCATAAGCTTTTCTATTACTTTTGATACAACGCTGAAGATTGAAACTGGCCTATAGTTGCCCTGTTCTAGCTTGTTTCCTTTTCTTAAAAGGGGCTTAACTCTCGCCATCTTCATTTAGCTGAGGAATATTCCTGTTTCAATGGATGTATTGACTATGTGGGCAATACTAGGTGCAATAATCTGTCGCATCCCTCAAGAACCTGGCCGGGATCTCATCTAGTCCTGTAGCCTTGGTTGAGTCTGGCTTCCTGAGCTTATCTAGAACTTCCCCTTCTGTTACCTTCCTGAAAGAAATAGCGTCCTTCTGTACACCTTGTTCCTCATAGAACTTCCCAACCTGAGTCTCTCCATAAATCTCTGTCTGAGCTGGCAGGTTGTTTACCAGGGTCTTTGCTATGGTAGTAAAGTAGCTATTTAAGCTGTCTGCGACCTCTCGCTTGTCAGCTGATATCTTATCTCCTATTTGTAGGCTGATGTTTACTGATTTGGTTATTAGCTTTCTACTGTACCCTACTTCTTTCAAGGTCTTCCTAAGTCGTTGTGGATTTGTTTTGTTTTCAGCTATCTTTTCTTTGTAGTGTCCCTTCTTAGCTTTCTCGATCATCTTATTAAACTCATTTCTAGATTTCTTAAATTATTGGCTTTAGATTTAGGGCTACTACCTACTACACCATCTTTTTATGGTTAAAGTTGACCAAGATTTCTTTATTTGATTATTTTTTTTATTAATTCTTTATTTTGATTTAGATTTTAAATTTTATTTTATCAATTTCTTTTTTCCATGTCATGCACATTTTGACTGTTGAATTATAGGACAACATCCTGACTATTACCTAAGGATTTCTATAAGTGGGTGGGGGCATAAATAGACGACAGCTCAACACATACTTATCTGTGTTGTTGTTTAGGAGTACATGGCAGATGGAGCCTTGTCCTGTCAGGCCAGTAGACTGAATATCTCCTTGGTGTCATCAGCATATATGACTGTGTGGCCAGGTTCAGCTCCAACTCCATAGTGAAGTTTGCGGACGACACAGTGGGGCTGATCTCTGACAATGACGAGAAGGCCTACCGGGAGGAGGTTGATGTACTGGCACGCTGGTGTCAGGACAACAGCCTGCTCCTGAACATTGGTAAAACCAAGGAGCTGATCGTGGATTTTAGGAGAACACAGCAGGGGACACACACACCACTGTGGACAGGGTGAGCAGCTTTAAGTACCTGGGGGTCCACATCTCAGAGGACCTGACATGGACAACACACATAGACTCAGTCGTAAAAAAAAGCGAAGCACCGCATCTACCACCTGAGACAGTTAAGAAAGTTCAGAGTATCGGGGAAGATACTCCAGTCCTTCTACTCCGGATCTGTAGAGAGCATCTTGACTGGAAACATCACTGCCTGGTATGGAAACAGCAAGGCACAGGACAAGAAGGCCCTACAGATAGTGGTGCACTCAGATGAGCGTACTACGGGTATTGCACTACCACCCCTGCAGGTCTTATATAACAAGAGGTGCAAATCCAGAGCCTGCAGAATAATGAAAGACCCTCACCACCCCAACAACAGCCTGTTCAAGCTGCTGCGGTCAGGCAAACGCCTGCGCACACCAGCAACTAGGACAGAGAGACTTCGGCTCAGCTTCTTCCCCCAGGCCATCAGAGTCTTGAACACTGAACTCTCCACACACAAGCACACACACAACACACATACTACACAATGAAAAGGCACACAAAAAAAGATAAAAAAAAAACAACTGAGTGGTTCTTGTATAGTAAATAGATGGAATATAGCAAGATAGCATAAGGATATATAGTATAACTGTATAGTATTGTATAGTAGTGTACATAAGACCCAGTGCCTCATCCGTAGCTATCACTGTATTGCACTATTGCAGGACCTTGGCATGTCTTATTTGATACTATCTTGTCTAGCACAGTCTCTGGAGCGTAACAGTAAGAAGCATTTTGTATGAAAGTATTCTGTACTTCTGTATGACAACTATTAAAGAAACTTGAAACTTGAACTTGAAACTTGTCTTTACCATGCTTTTTGTAAACTTTATGTACATTATACCTGTTATGTCTCATTCTATGTCTTGTTCTTATTTTTCTTGCACAATCGCTGCGGGCATGACCACCCGCATTTCACTGTATGCTTGTATGCCGTGACAAATAAAACTCTTACTCTTGACTTGACTTGACATATACTGTAGTGTCTTCAACCACAGAGATTGTCCACCACAATATCACACAGTCAGAGCCGCCGCAAAAAAGATTTCCTTAAACTGACACTGATTTACAGCGAACAGTGTCTCCTTTTTTGCATGCTCCACAGTCCCTTTTGTCTCACCAGACCCAGCCTGGCTGCCACCATCACATGCGGCCTAAGAATCAGTGGGAAACAGATGTGGTAGTAGCTTTTTTCCTCTCTGATGGCGCCACAGGTGGCCTACCGGAACATTTACATTTAGTCATTTAGCTGACGCTTTTATCCAAAGCGACTTACAAGTTTTGTATGACCAGTCATCAGGAAGGGCACAACTCTATCAGCTGAGTAACAATGTTCATCAAAGTGTTGAGTGCTACAGTGTAGGTTTGTTTATTAGTACATGACAGTGAGGTTAGATTTTTATTTTTCCCCCCCCCTGCAGGGGGGATTTATTTTATGAGAACACAATTCAGTTCCACAGGGCAGTTTAAAAAATATTTTCCCACTGTCCATTGCAGATTGCTACTGTTAGTATTGTTACCATCTCTTGTTAACCCTTACTGCCCCTGTAGTCGCCTGCTCTCTGTAATGATTTTCTCAATTTCTTTGTTGATAAAATCTCATCTCTTCGGTCTGTACCCTCTATTGCCTCCCCTGACCCCTCTGTTCCACCATACATGCACAGCTATTTTGGACACATTTTTAAATCTATATCCTTGTCCTCACTGTCTGATGTTGTTCGTGAGTTGCGGCCTACAAACTGTCCCTCGGACAGTGTTCCCTCTCGCCTCTTGAAAGAGGCATTTGACTCAGTTGGCTGTTTTTATTCTTGTTTTGGTGCATGCCTGTTTTAGTTCGGGAGTCTTTCCAGCTCCTTTTAAACATGCCATAGTGCAGCCACAAATCAAAAAGCCAAGTTTGGAGCCTTCTGTTCTTAAAAATGTCAGGCCCATCTCCAAACTGCCCTTTTTGACCAACGTGTTGGAGAAAGTAGTTTTTATTCAACTGCAATCTTACTTTAGAGAAAAGTTACATCTATGATCAGTTTCAGTCTGGCCTCATCATAGCACTGAAACTGCTCTCTTAATGTTTAACGATCTTGTCTTAACTATTGATTCTGGGTGTGCTGCTATCTTGGCAACATTAGATACTGTGGATCATAAGACCTGTCTATCCTGCCTATACCAGTGTGTTGGCATTAAAGGTGCTGTCCTCATGTTACTTCAGATGTACTTGACTGTCAGGAGTTTCTCTGTCCATTTAGGGGATTTCTCCTCAAATGTAGCCCCCCTTACTTGTGGTGTCCCGCAAGGCTCTATCTATCCTAGGCCCTTTATTATTCTCTTTATGTTGCCCCTGGGTTCCATTTTTTGTAAGCACAATGTTTCTTTTCATTGCTATACGGATGATGTCCAAATTGACCTTCCTTTGAAAGTGAAATGTCAAGATTACCTCAAGCCTCTGCTTGCTGGTCTAGAAGACATTAAGACTTGGATGAATCTAAATGTCCTCACTCTTAATGATGGGAAGACGGGGGTTATTGTGTTTGGGCATTGTTTTAATGATTCTGTTGGCTCTAGGACCCCTTGCTGCCCAAAATATGTCCTTTATCAAAAGTCTGTCACTTTTGATAGTGTTTTTAAATTCAACAAACAAATTGGCTCTGTAGTAAAAAGCGAATTTTTTCAGTTGAGGCTCCTGTCCAAAATAAAGCACTCTCCCAATGACCTCGAGAGGGTTATCCATGCCTTTATTTCATCCAGGTTGGACTATTGCAATGGTCTGTATGTGCGTCTAGACCAGCTCTCCCTGCAACGCCTGCAGCTTAGTGCAGAACGCTGCTGCGCACCTGTTGACCGGCACAAAAAAGCCTGACCACATCACACCACTGCTGGTTTCCCTGCACTGGCTTCCTGTTCGCTTCAGGATTGATTTTAAAATGTTGCTGTTTGCCTTTAAGGCATTGGTCTGGCCCCTCAGTACCTAGCTGAACTTCTCCATGTTCGCACCCCAGTTAAAGCACTGAGGTCATCGAATGAGGTACTTTTAGATGTCCCAAGGTCTAGGCTAAAGACTAAAGGTGGTTGGCCCCAAGTCGTGGCTGAAAACTCATTTGTTTTTGTTGGCTTTTTGAGGCTTGTTAAGCCATACATCCCTGGTCCTGTTGTGACTATTTAGTGTATTTATTGTATTGTATTGACTTGTGCATTTTATATTGTATTTTGAATTTGTCTTTCTTTGTACTGTGAAGCACTTTGGTGCAACTATATGAATTGAAAATGGGGGACCCCTGGGGAGCGTCACGGATCTGGGGTACACGAGTTCGACTCCCGGACTCGCCGTATTTTCTCAGTGTCTTTCCCCCGATCTATACCCCATTCAACCTGTTTCTGTCGGTCATGCTTGACCAGAAAAAGCGATAAACGCTAAAAGAACCAGCTGACTGGTCAAAGTTTAAAAAAAAAGAAAATGGGGGACCCTGATGGAAACAAGACAAACGTCTTTCTCAGGTCTGCATCCCCTTAACAATTGTATGTATTGAGCCGTACTGTATTGTACCCATTCTGCAATCTGTTAAATAAAGTTTTCATTCATTCATTCATTCAACTTCGGTTGGTTTCAAATGTGCTATATAAATAAAGGTGACCTTGACATTGACATATATGAGACTTGCCTTATTAATTTAATTCAACTCCCCATACTGTAGCAAAAAGTTGATCCTTGAAAATATTATAATATTCTTCAACTCGCAAAATTTAGCAGATTTCACTCTTTCTATTACATACATTTTTATTTTCAACTAATTTCTGCCATAGGTTTTTGTATTGTACATTTTCAGAGCTCATTTATCAGACTTGGTGGGCCGTTCGTGTAATATTTAGGTGTGTGGGGAAAGTAGTTTATCCCACAAACCAGTTGTCGCATGAACGCCACATGAAATAATTGTTGCGTCTTCTGGTCTTCCTCTTGTTATTTGCAGGGGGGAGTTTGTGGACGCCTACCTCCGCTACATGTTCACTGACTCGGTGAGCGAGCTGTACTTGGCCTTCGCCTCGGGCTTCCTGAAGGTGTGCGGGGGGAAGATCCTGTCCCTGTTCCAGCCCTCCGAACTCATGGCCATGGTGGTGGGCAACAACAACTACAACTGGCTGGAGATGGAGAAGGTCAGTGCGCTGCTCCAGAGAGAGAGAGAGAGAGAGAGAG
Organism: Notolepis coatsorum; assembly: GCF_963971535.1. Lineage (NCBI taxonomy): Eukaryota > Metazoa > Chordata > Actinopteri > Aulopiformes > Paralepididae > Notolepis > Notolepis coatsorum. Next base: position 119,259,351 of record NC_140171.1, on the reverse strand, counting down.
AGAGAGAGAGAGAGAGAGAGAGAGAGAGAGAGAGAGAGAGAGAGAGAGAGAGAGAGAGATGGGGGGTTTATCTGTTGGCTAATGCTGCAGGGTCAGAAGTCCACGTTGCCATGAGCGGATGCTGATTGATGAATGTGTGTTTATAAATCCTCTGTCTGTATATCCTGCTGCATCATGTGCCAGACAGAAAACATGACGGCTGCCTCTTGTGTAAACCAGGGAGGTTTTCACAAGGATGAGCCAAAGTGGAGAAATGTCCATCAAATCCGAATGCCAGGGATTTAGGCAGGTTAGGAGTGTACACACACACACACACAGAGAGACTGTGAGGTATGCATTGGTTTTGATATTCTGCAAGGTAAACGTTTCCATGGTGACCAGATGGAACGGCATCATGGGAAGCGAATGTGATGGAAAAGACATGACCTCATCTTACCTGAAGGAACCGAACTAGCAGTCCTCATGGTGTCTCTGTCTCCCCTTCTCCCAGAATGCCGTCTACAAAGGAGAGTATTCAGACACTCACCCGACTGTGAGGATGTTCTGGGAGGTCTTTCATGAGTTCCCCCTGGAAAAGAAGAAGCAGTTCCTATGTAAGTATTAGGGATGGGCATTTTTAAGACAAATCCAGATTGATTGATCGCATGCTATACTCGAGTGATCGTGTATTACTCGTAAAGGCAAAAACAAAACAAAATATATATTTTTTTTAACTTAATTTTGTTCATTCACGTATATGTTTAAGGAAACCAACAAACGGTTATAATCTTACACATACATGTGAAACAAATATGTAAAAATAAATAAAAATAAAAAAATTCATAATTTTTTTTAATAATTTAAGATCGATTTTCTCATAGCTACGAGTAATCGATCGATTACTCACGCCCATCCCTAGTAAGTATCTGATCGCCTCCTTCCTCTCATCAATGTGACCAGCTCTATTCTCCCCTCTCTATGCACGTAGACACAGCTACTATAAATACTGTGCAGATAGATGGAATCAGAATCAGCTTTTTACTAAAAGGCAATGAATCTACTGATGAATGGAATGCAAACAGAGCCATAACTGGCCTCCCCTGCCACTTCAGTTGCCTTCTGTTAGTCCTCTAAGAATGACTGGCGTGACGTTGTTCTTGTTTTCGTCTGTGCATCATTTCAAGGCATGTTTAAGCTCAACTCCAAAGTTATATTACCATACCCGCCACACCGGCAAGTTATATTACCATACCCGCCACACCGGCAAGTTATATTACCATACCCGCCACACCGGCAAGTTATATTACCATACCCATATTACCATACCCGCCACACCGGCAAGTTATATTACCATACCCGCCACACCGGTAAGTTATATTACCATACCCGCCACACCGCATACCCGCCACACCGGCAAGTTATATTACCATACCCGCCACACCGGTAAGTTATATTACCATACCCGCCACACCGCATACCCGCCACACCGGCAAGTTATATTACCATACCCGCCACACCGGTAAGTTATATTACCATACCCGCCACACCGGTAAGTTATATTACCATACCCGCCACACCGGCAAGTTATATTACCATACCCGCCACACCGGTAAGTTATATTACCATACCCGCCACACCGGTAAGTTATATTACCATACCAGCCACACCGGTAAGTTATATTACCATACCCGCCACACCGGTAAATTATATTACCATACCCACCACACCGGTAAGTTATATTACCATACCCGCCACACCGGTTGAGAACCATTGTCTCTAGCTCTGCTGAAGCCAGACCTTTCCCCGCATGGGAAGTGCAAGGTGGTATTGTACTTGTGTCTGTCTGCCTGCCTGTGTCCATGGCCGTGATAACATTTCTTAATCCGATTTGGCTCAGACTTGATAGATAGGTTGATTTGGCTCAGACCTGGTAGATAGGTTGACATTCAGCCAAGGACATGCAGTACTGATGTTTCTTTCCAAATTGGTGAAAGATTGACAGCGCACATGGAGGTAAAAGGGTGAAACTCTTGCTGTAGGTAGTACTGAGTTGGCCACGGGCAGAGGGAAGCTAGGTGGGAATGGAAGGGAGGTTGCCCCCCAGGTCTGCTGCTCATCTTGGACACAACGTTATAATGAGTCTCCTCAATCTACTGCTATTCTCCTAAATAGTTGTGACTGGAGGGCAGGTTTACAGGTCCATGATGCATCATTGTAGTTTGAGTTTGTTTTAACACTGTGCCAGCACAGGGGAACGGTCTGACTGAGGCTGTTGTATTTATTGTTATTATTATTAATATATTTGGATGTGATGAGTGGATGGTGGGAAGATGATGAAACAACACTGACCAACGCTGTTACTATTCCCCTCAGTCAGACTACTGTCACAGAACAGCACCAACACATGTCTACATTTAGACAAAAGAGCTCAGCTCTAGGGTTAAAGGGGCACTTAACCAAAAAACGATGCTAATTTATTTTGCACATAATCTCACACACATCCAAAAACTCTAACCGTTTTGCACACATTCATTTAGTTGGGCAGTTATTGAGAGTAAATGAGTGTGAGATTATGTGCAAAATATATCAGCGTTGTTTTTTGGTGAAGTACCCTTTTAAGCTGCAGTACCAGTTGGCCTTTTAATATCAGGGTATTTTGATTATTGTGCCATAAGAAGTAATGGTGAATTAGATACAGAACGACTACTATACTAGGGATTGTCAACGGGGGCGGTACCACCCCCCAGGGGCCGTTCAGAGAGTGTTGGGGAGCATTGGGTTCAGAATTGTTGAAAGTGGGGCGTTGAGATGTTCAAAGGGGGCGCTAGTTTATTTTATTAATTTATAATTGTTTTAATATCGGGACAACAACTTGCCTGGAACCAGAGAGGAGCCTACATGCAGTGAGCACAATCAAAATCCCAAATACCTTTTTAGCAAAGAAAAGGTTTACTTTTTGTAATGTTTAATTTATACACACTTGGTAGTAAAAAGTTAAATGAGTAAATATCTGAATCCATTTTTATTGGGTTCCATTGTTAGAAGCCAACACTGACAGACTTAATTGACCCAACAAACAAATAGAAACAATAATGGCTGATAATCATAGAAGTACAATGTGTTTCATGCTTCTTGCACACTGTTGGTTCACAATGGTTCAGTATCGCCGTTGATGCCATGTAGACCACACATGTTTATGTCTCTGCATGGCATGCTGCCAACAAACTATCATTACACATGGGCAAAACAGAGTCCATTCTCTTCGGTTCAAATAACAAACTCAGCAAGACCGACGGCTTCTCAGTTACAGTGGGTGACAATATTGTCACAAGGAAAGATGAAATTACCTACCTGGGTTCCATCCTAGAGGCTAATCTCTCCTGTGACAAAATGGCATCCAATGTAATAAAAAAAGTCAACCAACGAACTCGATTCTTGTACCGGATCTCCTCTCTGGTAAACAAGAACACCCTGAAGACTCTGGCAGGAGCACTCATTCAGGGGTACTACGACTATGCTTGCACCTCATGGTACCAAAGCACCTCAAAGGCGCTAAAAACAAAATTACAAACATCTCAAAACAAACTGGTCAGACTACTGCTTGACCTTACTCCTAGAACCCACCTCACCCCTGCCCACTTTGACAACCTAGGATGGCTTAGAGTAGACGACAGAGTACAACAACTTGCAATGGGCCTGGTCTACAAGATACACTACACGACCAAGGTACCCATGTACATGTCAAAATACTTCCCAAAGGTCAGTGAATACCACGATCACAACACCAGAGGGAGCTCCACAAATCATGTTAAACCCAGATTCGGCTCAAATAAGGGACTAAACACGTTTCGCAATTATGCCACATCAATGTGGAACGCCCTACCCAAAGCTGTAAAGGAATGTGGATCACTACCCACTTTCAAAACCTCTCTCAAGGGACACCTACGGGAGACTGCAATTCAACACTGGCTCCTGTAAATATCCTAACCCAACCCCCTCCAATGTACAGTCATTTACCTAGTATGGTTTTGTCAATAGTTCAATGTACAATTGTGTTTGTTTGTACAGTGTCTCCTCCCCCCCCCCCCTCAATGTACAGTGTTACTTGTTTATACAGTGTGCCCCCCGCCCCCCAACCACCTCCAATGTAAATGACCCAGTATGGTTGTCAATATCCCAATGTACCCAACCCCCCCCACCCAACCTCCTCCAATGTACAGTTTCTACGTCAAATGTATATACTCCCTTTTCTTGACTCCTTCTGTATCACAAACAGTACTGTATTTGCAAATCTGGTATGTCATAAATGTATAGATGTAGCAGTACTGACTATCTGTATGTCATGTATGTCATATATGTCTATATGAATTGAAAATGGGGGACCCTGATGGAAACAAGACAAACGTCTTTCTCAGGTCTGCATCCCCTTAACAATTGTATGTATTGAGCCGTACTGTATTGTACCCATTCTGCAATCTGTTAAATAAAGTTTTCATTCATTCATTCATTCATCTACTTTTTCTCCCCATTTTCTATTTTTTCTCCCATCCCAATTTCGTATTATCCAATTCTAGCCTCCCCTGTCTCAAACGTTGTTAGACCATGCCTCCCACTGGTCGGCTGCAATGTGGACGAAGCCTTGCATGCTAAAGGCTCGCTCCTAATAACCCTTAGTCCAGGACAGATTCATGCTAAAGGCTTGCTCCTAATAACCCTTAGTCCAGGACAGATTCATGCTAAAGGCTCGCTCCTAATAACCCTTAGTCCAGGACAGATTCATGCTAAAGGCTCGCTCCTAATAACCCTTAGTCCAGGACAGATTCATGCTAAAGGCTCGCTCCTAATAACCCTTAGTCCAGGACAGATTCATGCTAAAGGCTCGCTCCTAATAATCCTTAGTCCAGGACAGATTCATGCTAAAGGCTCGCTCCTAATAACCCTTAGTCCAGGACAGATTCATGCTAAAGGCTCGCTCCTAATAACCCTTAGTCCAGGACAGATTCATGCTAAAGGCCTAATAACCCTTAGTCCAGGACAGATTCATGCTAAAGGCTCGCTCCTAATAACCCTTAGTCCAGGACAGATTCATGCTAAAGGCTCGCTCCTAATAACCCTTAGTCCAGGACAGATTCATGCTAAAGGCTCGCTCCTAATAACCCTTAGTCCAGGACAGATTCATGCTAAAGGCTCGCTCCTAATAACCCTTAGTCCAGGACAGATTCATGCTAAAGGCTCGCTCCTAATAACCCTTAGTCCAGGACAGATTCATGCTAAAGGCTCGCTCCTAATAACCCTTAGTCCAGGACAGATTCATGCTAAAGGCCTAATAACCCTTAGTCCAGGACAGATTCATGCTAAAGGCTCGCTCCTAATAACCCTTAGTCCAGGACAGATTCATGCTAAAGGCTCGCTCCTAATAACCCTTAGTCCAGGACAGATTCATGCTAAAGGCTCGCTCCTAATAACCCTTAGTCCAGGACAGATTCATGCTAAAGGCTCGCTCCTAATAACCCTTAGTCCAGGACAGATTCATGCTAAAGGCTCGCTCCTAATAACCCTTAGTCCAGGACAGATTCATGCTAAAGGCCTAATAACCCTTAGTCCAGGACAGATCCATGCTAAAGGTACATGAGGCGCTTGGAACAAGCCTTAACAGCCTTGTGTGTCTCTGATATATTTAAGAAACTAACCCCCCCCCCCCCCCCCCCCCCCTCTCTCCCGTCCCCAGTGTTCCTGACGGGCAGCGACCGCATCCCCATCCACGGCATGGAGAGCATGCGCATCGTCATCCAGTCCACATCGGCCGAGGAGCACTACCTGCCCGTGGCCCACACCTGCTACAACCTGCTGGACATGCCCCGCTACCAGACCAAAGACACGCTGTGCCGACGCCTCACCCAGGCCGTGGAGCAGTACGAGGGCTTCAGCCTGGTCTGAGCCTGGAGGAGGATGAGTGGAGCTGTGGGTGGGTGAGTGAGTAGGGGGTCTGCGCCAATGCTGATGCACTTTATTAGTAGTAATACCCCTGCACAAGCCAGAAAAGTGGGTGGGTGTAAAGGAGGCGGGGGGCGAGGTATTGGTTGCAGGAATGATGACTCCTTCCATATAGTATATGCTGTGTACAGATATAACAGCTTGGAGCATGGCAGGGCTGTGATGACAGCTTGGAGCACGGCAGGGGAGCGGGAGAGAACATGTGTGAGCACATATACAGTGTACTGTAAGTCTATGTAGATGCAAATTTGTATTATACATTTTTTTGTAATGCTATGGACTTTGTATTTTCATTCCTTACATTCTAATCTTCATTAACTTGAGCAGTTTGGAACAGTGCACCTGTTTTTTTGTTTGTTTTTCTTTAAAGGTTAATTTATTGAATATAATTTATTTTGTTTTGGGGAGATAAAAATGCTTACCGGTATATGTATGTGAATGGAACTTATAAATACAGTATATATAAGACCTTCCCCTTCCATTGGGAGTTCCGCTCATGGACTTGACCTTTTGCAATGCTGACCCCGATATGGCCTTTTCTGCCTGGTCCTGGATCATTTGAAGCAAGGATTAATAGAGCAAGTGAGTGGCAGGCGGACAGATCCAGGATCAGACTCAGTGAGTGCATAGTGTCCCAATCCCTTATTAGAAAGCCCTTTGTTTAGCTTTGCAGGGGATCGATGGAGCGGTTTTCATTATGTCATCGAACACTCTTGCCTTCCATCGCAGGTCATCTGGATTAGGTTTTGGTGAAATAATTGATATTGGATAAATCGATGTTGTCTGTGTGCTGTTGAGTGAAAGCAAAGCCCCTGCTCATCTTTCAGGATGAAATATACAAACATGATGCAAAAATACAGTTAATCCCAATTAGTTTGATCCACAAATCCCAGATTAAAGAATGAAATCAATCTCAATCTGAGAGATTTGGAGCCAGGACGACGGCATGATGATCGCATCTTCTGGCACATTACTGGCTGACTCTCCTAAATATAATTGAATATTTATTCCAACGCAATCTAAGGGGATTAGCAGCGTTGCATAGGAAAAAGTACAGTAACATTCCTTTATTTTCATTCTACTATCATCAATATGTATGATGGATACATATTCTATAACCTAATATTCAAGTTGAATTTTACGGATGCAAAACCTCCCAAGTAATTTTTTTCTTTCTTCTTTTTCTTTTCACAATGACTTGGCTAAACTCTCTGTAATCCTGCACTGGAGGAGCAAACATTCTATAAATAACTAGTCATTACATTCTAAATCCAGGAAGGAAAACAAGAGTGAAGTTAAAGTAGGGCCTTGATCTGCCCCATAAGAACGCCAGTTAAGCAATATTGAACTCATACAGCCCAGTAATGTAGTCATGACAACGTGTTCCTGTCTACTACTCTCCCCCCTCCCACCACACACACAACTCTGCCAATTGGCCTATTTCAAACCCTGCCCTCTTTTCTTGATTGTCTGTTGAAAGCAACAGTGTTGTGATTGGAGGATCAAGAAAAGAGGACGAGGTTTGAGATTGGTCAGTTGCTCTTCGCCTGTATGTACATATTCTACTCATTCCGTATCTAATCCGAGGTGATGTATGCCATTTCTCTATGTTCTCAACCTCGGCTGTACATGAAATATTCAAAGTTTTCCCTCATTTTCATCTCTTATCGCCTCAGGTTTTCCCACGAGAATAACTCACGTGGACGAGTTACTCTGCTGATTGATTTGACGTATGCCCCCCCCCCGCAGTGCATGATTATTATGTAACATTTACAAAATGCCATGATGGTCTTTATTGGTTCATGCACAGCAGGGGACCTGAGGTTATGTAGGATGTGAGGATGGGAGGGCTTCTTTTACACCATCTGCTGCCCAACGCAGGGGGCGGGGTTCCACAATCTTCTGCATGATTGCATTATTACTACTGGGGGAAATGTGGCAATTGCAATGCATATTCCTTGGTCTGCGTCTGCAAATAAGGGCTTACTAGTTGCTGTAACTGGATTGTTTTAAGTACATAATATTTACTTTTGTACCTTTTTAAATGGATGACATTATTTTTATTTACCTTTTTTTCCCTGAATAAATAAGTTTATTTCACTTCATGCTTTTTTCTTTGTAATGTTTTGTTTGCAAGTACCAATTATGAACCTATTAAAACTTGTAAAGAGGTGAATATTCAGAGCAGAACGTGCCCATTTACAACCCACCTGTATTGATGATGTCCAACAACAACTCGTGACACCAAAGAAAAACCACAAACGTTGTTTAAAAATACATTTGCTTTTATATTATATACAAAATACAAATTTATGTACTAAAATGTACACACCCAAGTTCATTAAGTCCACCAGTGTTTACATTCAGTAAAAACGAAATTCCACACTGTTAATTATCCATTTTGGAGAAATAAAGGAAAGATGTACTTGCTCACGTAGAAATGTAAACATAGACCGTGATCCATATTTACAAGCAACACATGTTCTAGAGATGACCTGATAGAAAGCAGCATGTCTTAGGGTCCGGAGGGTTCCGCCAACCACAAACGGATGGAGTCGCCTCAAAAAAGGGCCTTTGTCAACCTTGATCAGCGTGAGCAACAACATACCAGTGATTTCAAGACAAGAAATAGCTTATTTTACATAAAGTAAATAAAAGAGATGAACACGCCAATGAAAAACATATACAACAAGTCAAATGCATAACCCAAGTGACAAACTAGGCTGTGATATTATGTCATGATCTACGCTATTTTGGTGTGTAATCTGTATTCTGTAGTCATTCTCTTTGGATCACATTAGCACATAATAGGAAACTACTTTTTCTGCATGTTAATTCTCTTCTTTTAACGAGTGAGTACTCCTCTGGGGGGGGAAACGAATGTTATTCGGTTACATTTCTAATGAATACAAATAATAAAAAACGTATTGAAAAGAACAGACACATTATGTGCAAAAGGTAAGTGATTCCTAGTTTATCAACATTATTTTAGAACTGTGTACAGTGTACTATCAGACTTGTAAGATATACAGTACAGTAATGGCATCAACTATAATTTCTATAACAAAAAAAGCCATTGTTTTAGTCAATACTGTTCAGCTCTATGATTGGTTGGTAGGTCTGCAGATGCTCTACTAGCTCCCTTACAAAAATACACCATGTATTTCTACAAAAATCCTTCTTAAAAAATAGCGATTTAAAAAAAATCTATTTTACTTTCAGACTTTTAAGACTTCTAAAGCACAAGAAAAATAGCCTTTCTTGTTCCAATAAAAACGTCTATCCCCAACAAATGCAAACATTCAAAGGATAGATAGAAATAAATTAATTTATAACGCTTCAGCAATACATGTATCGGTACGATTATGTCACTGTTAAGAATTTAGGTTTCTTTTATCTTGTGAGCTTTTTCTTCCCGCTTTCACCTCGAGACGGTTCCCGTCTTAAGACGGTGTGGTCGTTTGGAAACTGAAAGAGCGGCATGCCAGGTGGCTCAGGTAACGGGGGAGGGGGTTCCGCCAAGGTCACGTCAGCTCCAATCGCAACACGGGTCAGTCGCTCTCTCTCCTGGCACGAGGAGGGACGCCACGCTGTGCTCTACGGCACGTCAACCAGGGCGGCGTGGTGTCGCCGTCTCCTCAGGCCAAATGCACAAAGCGGCACAAATGGCACAAAAAGGAAGGAAGAAAGAAAAACGACAAACTGTTCTCGGAACAGTTCCTACTGGGGTGAGGTGTGTTTGTGTGCAATGCTTTTCCTTCGCTGGCTGGTGTGTAAAATGTGAACGTCGTCTGCCTTAGCGAGCCGCAGTCCTCTTAGTCCTTTAGTTGTTTTATTTTTTTTTAGGTTAACTTAGTCAAGTCTCTTTTACTGATGAGGACTTCCAGCAGCCGCAGCTTAGCTTTTACGTGCTTGTATTCATTGTACTCCGCTGCCAAAGGAGAGCGGTCTTCTTTCTGCACGGTTCTGTGGGAACAAGGAGTGAGCGGAAGACGACAAACATTAGAGAAATGGACAACCACTGTGCAGCAGAACAAGTCAGCATTCTGCCTTTTCCTCAACGACTCGTCTGAATAGGAATGATGTAAAATAGCTTTTATTTGTACCTTCCATTCTGCCTGAAGAACTGGTCCTCAAACTCTCTAAGGTTCTTGCGAATTCTCTTTTTCTCTTCTCTGGTATCTTGGAGTTGTTCCACGAGTTCCTGCCTGTCGGGGGCCAGAGGGGAAACGTGGCTTTAGGCACCTCTGTCTTCCACTAACAATTCAAAAGTCTCAAAGGAATGCCTTGCCTTCAAAATGTCAAGGTTTTTATTGATTGATTGAAAACTTTATTAACAGATTGCAGAATGGGTACAGTACAGCTCAATACTAACAACTGCTAAGAGGATGAAGACCAGAAAAAGACTTGCGTCTTGTTTACATAAGGGTCCTCCATTTTCAATTCATCAAGACATTTATGACATACAAGACATACAAATATAAGGTACTGTAAGAAAAAGAGATCATAAAAAAGGGGAAGAAACTGTACATTGGAGGGGGGTGGGGGTATCCATCCAACATTCTCTGATCTGTTGACAATGCATTCTTTAACACTTTCTCCGCCAATAACGTCGGAACGGGTTTCAAGTTCATGCGAATTCTGCCAAATCACGGCGTACGATGTTATTCTGATCATATTTCATATTTTCGCCATGGTATTCATATTTTACTCACGGATCATTGTCTGATGCTGTCTGAGCCGGCACAACTCTGCAACGCTTCAATACTGCCACCTGGTGGCTGATCGGCGAGTTGCCAAACCGGATATGCCCGTTGGAGCTCGGTCCGTCCCCTAAATCTGTCCGGCCACTCGTTTATCATCCCAGGACTCTAGCCACACACCGTGGATATGGATCGCTGCCATAACTCAATAATCCACATGATTTGGGCTGTTATTATTATTATACAAACCGGAAATGGATCGCCTCGATCCCCATCACATAACTGGGATCCGTTTGCTCCAGTATCATCGCCCAACGCTAAGAGGAGGCTGCCGTGAGTTTCAACGTTTTTGTTTATTATTATCCATACAAACTGCTCTGATCTATATATCACCCATACTACATGAAGCATTTAACGACTATCACGGAATTATAAACGACCCCCCCCCCCCGTTCACCCGTGCATGATCAGTCATAACGTTTAGGACCATGTACAGTTGAAATTTTTAATATAGCGTCGATCGGTATCAAACGGCATTTGATAATCTAATATATGCATTTATGCCTATATCTCTCGTTCTAGGAATTACTGCAGAAAACGATAAAAATCAAGCACTTTAAGCACTTCAAGGACCTTGTGCGAACCCTGTTAGATGTTCATTGTCAGTCAGTCAGCTTGTATGTCGGGGCTGAGGAGAGGTGTACTCACGTGGTGGCAGAGTGCAGGTTGGACAGCCTCATGTCCGTGGTGTTCTTGGAGGGTGACAGTTCGTCCACAGGCGAGATGAACCCATCCGCCTCCTCGTCCAGCTGGTCCAGGAAGCCCAGCATGCTGAAGTCGGTCCGCACCGTGACGCTGAACTGAGGCTTGGACTCTCCATCGTCCTCGGAGCCATCCTCTTCTTCCTGGAGAATGAGAGAGAGAGAGACCAGGTCAGAGGAGGGCCAGTGGGGGAAGACGGAACACCATGCTGGGGTTGAGTCACACCGCTGGGAGGCTCTCAGCTCACATCCAGGGTCAGAACACTGTAGTGGAGAAGAATCGTGCGTTGTTAATCACAAGTGGTTACAAATAAAACCTAGGAACACAATCATTCAAAAATGCATTTGGATCATCCTCCTTTGGGATCTGCGGGTAACTAGCTAGTAGTTATTGATGAGGTTAATGAAATGAAGTCAACTCAAAAGACGAGACATTCTAACCAAACCAAGAAATGTAGTGTACATCACCATCATCTATAAGCAACTATAATGCCATTGTCTTAAAGGGGACATATTATGTATCTTTTCACGACTTCCTAGTCTAAATCTAATTTTACATCACAGAGGGCAATAATTCTGAACAGCTTGTTCATCTGAAGACTTCAAACCCTGGCCAAACAGCAAGGAGTACCTACAGTATGTCATTTCAGACTGTCAAATCCATACAAGGACTAGAAGGCTAAACCCATTTGACATAATATGTCCCCTTTAATGTCTTGTATGCATTGCTACAAGTATTAAACAAACAGCAACAAATATCCCATGTTAAAGTCAATTTGTTCACACAGTTGCATGATTGGGTTATTTTCCGTGGTGTGCACGCACTAAGACACACCATGCACAATCTTATTTGATTCCAAACCATTACAATCACCCAGTCTCACAGAGCAATTCAAACCATCCAATAAAACCAGGCACCTATTGATTCAAAACCAACGCTAGGCCACTGCCCAATCAGCAGGAAGCAATCAGGTTCAGGTGTAGGGTGGGGGGTTATAGGTGAGTAGGGGGTGAAGGGGGGGGGTTCTGATGACTGATTAGCCAAGCAGCAGGTGCATCTGCTCTTCACCTTGATGTCATCGAAGAAGAGGGCGGGTTCGCCCTCGATAATGGGCTGGAGGAGGGGGCCTCTGCGCTTGCTGGAAGGAGAGCCCTGCGGTAATGGTTAACAAGGAGGAGTTACCACTCTGGAAACTGACTCCGGATCTGTTATTTACAGTAGCGAGGCCAGGAGAAAACCACCAGGCTGGATGGAGTCCAGTCTACTTTCCCCTGAGGAACGTCTGTCCCAGGCCTGGACACTTAACCTCATCTCTATTGTCACGCTGCAAGTCAACACGACCTTGAGAGTGAAATCGCAACGCTTGCTAATAGATGACGGCATTCTCATGCAGACGGGACAACGTTGTCATGTGATCTGACAAAATGCCGGGGGAAACGACCAAGAGGAGCCGACTGCTCTCACACACTGGGATCACTGCCAGTATGTCTGATGTAACCCCCTGGGGGCTGAGACACACAGTACCATATCCATACTCCAGGGCTCCAATTTATATAAAGGGGATTAGAGGTAGGCTATTATATAATGCAGATACAGGTCCAGCATGCGGATTATATCTTGCATAATAAAAAAATTTACAAAACATTTCAATAAAAGTATAATGGAAGAAAAGGGAGACGCATACATATCAAATTGTATGTTTGTAGTCATTTGATCTGTCTTACATAGGCTATTACAATGAAACGCTTAGGTTAACAATAGCACACAATGTACTATTTTTGTCCATAATTTATTATCTTCCTCTGATTTCAATCCACAAAATTTCTGCATATTATGAGATGGGCACATGACCTCCTTCTCTTTGAAAGGGGTTTCTGACCCTCCGGAGCAGGGGCTGCCTTTAGAGAACCATGCAGTGCACTAACCAGTGCTACTTATACTCGTATTATTTCCTCTTAATATATTGAATAAATTATATTATATTATTGTCCCCCCCACCATATTTATTTACCGGTAGTCTCTTTTATAAAAAATTATCAAAAAGAAAAAATGATTGTCTGTGCAGCCTTGTTTATTCACTGTGTCCATGGAAACAATGATAAAAGAATGGTTTCCTTACGCAGAAAAGATACATCTGTTTACTTTTCTGATAACTAATCACTGCATAACTCATACATGTTCAGACTTTTGGTTATTTGTGATTCTCTGTATACACCCAATTAGAAGTTTTAGCCAAATTTTTCTTTCAAATTAATTTGGTCCAGGGCGGCTGGGTGGCGCAGCGGTCTAAGCGCTCGTCACCAACGCGAGACACTGGTATCGAATCCGGCTGTCAGCGTTGCCTCCGGCTTGGGCCGGCCGTCATACTGACTAAATTGGCAGAGTCAGCGGGAGGGAAGTCGATGGGTGGTAATCTGGTCGACAGCGACTCCTACAGGTCGGTCAGGGCGCCTGCACAGCAAGGACAGGAGATGGCGGGGGTAGTGTGAGCCTCCCACACGTTAGACCTCGCCAATGAGAGTCCGCGCTGGCAGGTGAAAAGATGTGGCTGGCTGACTCTGTATGTATCGGAGGGGACATGCGATAGATTCTTCAACCCTCCCTACGACTGACCAGTGGGGGGCACATGTGAGCAACGATCAAGACAAGGGAGGGGGGAATTGGCATGACTAAATTGGGATGGGAGAAAAACACAGAAAAAGGAGGAGGAAAAAGTGGATAAAAAAAATGAAATATTATTTGGTCACAGATGTCCGGATTGGGTCCAGATCTGCAGGTGTTTAGCAGGCTGTGTGACGTACAGGCGTATAGAGGCGGCTCTGCGTGGCGGGAGTGCGACGCCGTGTTTGTGTTGTTGGGTCACTCCGCTCGTGACCAGCTGAGACGCTGGCGAGATGCACCTCTCTGAGCCTCTGTTAAGACCCGCGGATCCACTGAGCCGCTCAAGCTGGACTTAGCGTTGGCCTCGAGGCCCCAGAGAGAGAGAGATAACACACGTCCGTGGCACGACCACCGCCCGCTTCCGCCGGCGGAGGCCAGAGACGAGCACGAGCGCTGGATTAGGTGTCCAGAGGAGCAGCTGATGCAAGGGCTTTGACTGGTGCTAACAATGTAGCGACCTTTGCCACTGGTTTGTTAAGGAGCAGCTGTGTGGAGGAAACAGAACCAGTACGGTAGTGAAGTAAGACGGCTATACTCACAATAACGGGGATCGTAGAGGCTCTGCACAGGATCTGCTTGACCAGGCGGTATCTGTCGTAAAGGGGCTTCATGATTTGCCTCTCGTTCTTGGTAACCTGAAGGAGCAGGAAGGAAGTAAACAAACATAAAAAAAACCTTGTTAGTACAGAGTTACAGTAGCCTGTTGTTACAGCTAGCTTCACGGGGCTGACGCAAGGCGAAGTGACAGGTAACCTAGATCGGCCCAGCATGAATTTCAAGTACACGTGTCCCATTTATTCTTTTTCACAAGTGTTAAATCGTGGCAGCGTGATGCATGAGGAGGGGATAGATAGGGTGACAACGAGGTCAGCCGCACTTCCTGATTAATGGCACCACTGGCGGAGATTAGGCCGAGCAATTAGTCCAATTAGGTGCAGTCTGACATCAAACGAGGTGCGTGTGTCGGGGTCTACGGGTTCAAGTCTGTGCCACGTTGTCCTCCTTACGCTGCTGTAGTATGTACTATATAGTATGTACTGCTGGCATTTCGCCCCAACTGTCACGATGTAACATTATCAACCATAAACTACAGTTCAGCGATGAGGACCAACGATTCACAAGTATTTTACTCCAGTAGTTTTAGACGTGCTGTTATACTGTCCCTGAAGGTTCGACTTTCTCCCTGGACGTACACTGGCACAGACTGACTGGTGTGAGACATTACTCACTCTCCACTTGCAATCTAGGTCACGATCTAGAGCTGTGGTGTGATTTGAGGACAGTACGAGGCCGGCAGGGGGGTGGTGAGCTCTGAGGACAGTACGAGGCCGGCAGGGGGGTGGTGAGCTCTGAGGACAGTACGAGGCCGGCAGGGGGGTGGTGAGCTCTGAGGACAGTACGAGGCCGGCAGGGGGGTGGTGAGCTCTGAGTACAGTACGAGGCCGGCAGGGGGGTGGTGAGCTCTGAGTACAGTACGAGGCCGGCAGGGGGGTGGTGAGCTCTGAGGACAGTACGAGGCCGGCAGGGGGGGGGTGGTGAGCTCTGAGGAACGGTGACCTCCCTCTTTGATTGACTACTACAGGGTAAAAGGAAAGGGCGACTTACTGGTCTGCCGTGGATGCTCTCGTAGTAGAGGAGGGCCTTCTGCAGGGCCACTTTTTCTGCTCCGATTTGCTCCCGGGTCATATCCTGCCGTGGGGGAAGACGAAGTGAGTCATCACACAGATGGCCTAGTTTCATTTTCTGACTCAACACAACCATTCCAGTAGTTTTGTTTATCCTTCTATCCTTCTTAACAGCTGTAGGCTGTGTGTCCCTCACTGACACGTCATCATCGGCCTGGCCAAGGTCCTCGCTGCTGAAGACATTTCAAACTGCAAGCGAAGCTCTTTCTCTCTCCGCCCCGGTGAAAAGGTCTTACCTTGATGTCCTCGGGACGGCCCACCTCCTGCCTCTTCTCCTGCAGCTTGTTCTGGACCACCTCCAGGGTGCTCTCCACTGGGGGCTTGGGCACCTTCTCCTGCTGGGGCTTCTTCTCCAGCTGAGAGCCGAAGCTCTTGGGTAAGGTGTTGCTGCGCTGGCGGGTGATGGGCGTCAGGTCCTCCTCAGACTTCAGCACCTTGTGTTCTGGGGGAGAATGAGTGAAGAAAGGGGAGATATGAGGGAATGCTCAGCTTAAGTTCAGCTTTGACGAGCTATTTTGAGCAAGTTTCCAAAGGCTTCTGCTCATATCTAAGTCAGTTTAGTTTTTTACCTTTCAGATCTTTGCGAAGCTTGGACAGTTCGTTCATCCATTTCAGAGCCTCTGGATTTGCAGCCTTGTCGCTGTACGAGGGCTGGAGAGAAGCACAAACAAGAACATGTGACCTTCCTTCCTTCTAAAAGCAGGCGGCGGCAGATGAACGTCGTCTGGCCTGATCTGTAATGACCTCATTCCTCTTCATGTTGCCGCCGATGTAATAAAGTCATCTGAATCTACTTAGAGGACCAATAACCTTGTTTACTGTGTGCAATTGAGTCTGTTCTGGCTGTTTCCTAGGGGCATTAAAATCCCCACGTCTCATTATATCTCCATTGAAGGGAGTGGATCTGAGCTCGTCCGTCCCGCGGAAGCTACTCACCCTGTATTTACGCTCGTCCTCAAACTTCTCCTCGAACTTGCGAATCTTCTTCTTCAGCCCGTGGATGGTCTTGGAGAGCTGTGCCGAGGTCAGCTCCTCCTTCTCGTCGTCGCAGGAGCCGAGAGAGGAGCTCCGTCTCCGTCTGCAGACAACAGTGCAGAGAGTTAGCATGGAGTTAGCATGGAGAAAGTTAGCATGGAGAAAGTTAGCATGGAGAGTTAGCATGGAGAGAGATAGCATGGAGAGAGAGTTAGCATGGAGAGAGTTAGCATGGAGAGTTAGCATGGAGAGAGTTAGCATGGAGAGAGTTAGCATGGAGAGTTAGCATGGAGAGTTAGCATGGAGAGAGTTAGCATGGAGAGAGTTAGCATGGAGAGAGTTAGCATGGAGAGTTAGCATGGGGAGTTAGCATGGAGAGAGATAGCATGGAGAGTTAGCATGGAGAGAGATAGCATGGAGAGAGATAGCATGGAGAGAGTTAGCATGGAGAGAGATAGCATGGAGAGTTGGCATGGAGAGAGATAGCATGGAGAGAGTTGGCATGGAGAGAGTTGGCATGGAGAGAGTTAGCATGGAGAGAGTTAGCATGGAGAGAGTTAGCATGGAGAGTAGTGATGCACAATATATCGGCCGATATGGCAGTTTTTTTTTACACATCGGTATCGGTCCGATATCAAGATAGGGCCGATATATATATATAAAAATAATAATAATAATTTAAAATATCAGTCATTTCTGAAAATAACTTACAAAAGTTTTTAAAAAATGCGTTTTGGAAAATAGCTCTTTATTTGATTATCATAAAGTGTTTTCTATACAGAGATATCGACATCGGTAAATATTGGTATCGGCCAGAACAGCAATATTAATATCGGTTATCGGCCACAATTTTCACATCGGTGCATCACTAATGGAGAGAGATGGCATGGAGAGAGAGTTAGCATGGCGAGAGATAGCATGGAGAGAGTTAGCATGGAGAGTTAGCATGGAGAGAGTTAGCATGGAGAGAGTTAGCATGGAGAGAGTTAGCATGGAGAGAGTTAGCATGGAGAGTTAGCATGGAGAGAGTTAGCATGGAGAGAGTTAGCATGGAGAGTTAGCATGGAGAGAGTTAGCATGGAGAGAGATAGCATAGAGCAGGGGTGGCCAACCCGCGGCTCGCAAGCCGCATGCGGCTCTTTGCCCGTCAATGTGCGGCTCTTCCATCCATAAAAAAAAATAAAAAAAAAATGTTTTTAATTTCTTTTACTTTTTTTTTTTTTTTTTTTTTACTTTTTTTTTTTTTATGTCACTCATTCCATAAGGACGTAGAATAAACATTTACATTTTTTTTTAAATGGTCCATTTGCATGTTCTTGGTATCTGAATCTAGGGACATATATGGATCAGTGTCAGAAATAGTGTGTCTGTTACTAGGCTTGAGTAAATTGTAATGAACCAAAGGAGAATATCAATTCTATTTAAAAAAAAAATTATCTTTGACTGTAAATAACACCATGCTAAAATTGACCAGACCTGAAAAATCTAAGCAAATGAATAAAGGGAAGATGATTAAAAAGAAGGTTTTGTAGATACAGTACTGAATTCTGCCATCTTTTTTATAATGTAAATTTCTCCACCATTTTTCATCATATTGCAACACCGTTTTTTGCAAGACGTTCACAGAAAGGTAGAGAAACTAACTGCGTTCTGTTTTATGGCAATAACGTTCAGGTTTGTGGGAGATAATCCCAAAAAATAAGAGAAATTAAAAAGTAAATCCAGAAGTCAGATGATTGACAGGGGCTGGTGTGAGCTGGGTAGGGTAGTTTTTTGAAATTTGAAAGCCCTGAGTCTCTTCCTTCAAAAGACTACACTCACTTTTGGCTGTGCCACTTCCTCCTGTCAATATGCGCTGGTTTCCGACTCAATGCCCTGAGATTTCTATAATCTTATATTTCACTAATAACAGTTAAAATAATTGGTAAACAAACATAATGCTGAAAATATACAATTTTACTGTATATCTCGGGCTTAAGAGGTTAACCCTGTGAGGCCCAAATAAAAAAGAAATTAGCAACTTCAGAGGCCAGAGGGTGGGACATATAAACACATTTACTATCAAATAGCATTGTGAGGCTGAACAACAGGACCAATTGACTATACATGTGCTTAAAGGGGAACTATCTTATAAATGGCTTTTTTCAGTGTTTACCATTGTTTCTTAGCTATGTGGACTTTATAGGATATATGTCTCTAATTCTCATATTGGCGAATTCTTCCAATTCTCCTCTCACAATATTCACCCTCACTGAACTGAGTCATCTGAAAATGTGCATATCTGTGATGTCAGAGATTTCTCAGCTGCATAATAATGTGGCAGTTGATGTAGCAGTTGGCACCAGGCCACACAGTGGTTGGAGCCCAGCCTCAAAATGGCTTAAGATCTTGAGGTAGAAAAATGCGGTTTTTAGTACTTGATTAGAAATACAAAACAATGCATTTTTTTTTTTAAAACCTAGGTGTTCCATAGACTCACAGGAATTGTGTAAAAGTGCCCAAATAGTGAAAGAAATAGTAAAATAGTTCCCCTTTAAAAATTTTTAAATAAACATAATTTTTTTAAATGGCTAAAAGTGATTTTGTAATTTTGCAACCGTGGGTCTCACAGGGTACTTTTAACCCTGTGAGGCCCAAATAAAAAAGACATTAGCAACTTCAGAGGCCAGAGGGTGAGACCTATAAACACATGAAGGGTGCCGTGACTGAAAAAAAAGGTTGAGAAACGCTGGTATATGGTGTGGCTCTTTGTGGTACCACAGTCATTTTTTTGTGGCTCTTAGTCTCTGACTGGTTGGCCACCCCTGGCATAGAGAGTTAGCATAGAGAGAGTTAGCATGGAGAGAGTTAGCATGAAGAGAGATAGCATGGAGAGAGTTAGCATGGAGAGAGATAGCATGGAGAGAGATAGCATAGAGAGTTAGCATGGAGTTAGCATGGAGAGAGTTAGCATGAAGAGAGATAGCATGGAGAGTTAGCATGGAGAGAGTTAGCATGAAGAGAGATAGCATGGAGAGAGTTAGCATGGAGTTAGCATGGAGAGAAAGAGTTAGCATGGAGAGAGAGAGGAAACGTCCTGCCGTAGCAATACATCCTTTTTAGGTGAACCTAAAGAGGACGGCTCCCATGGGATTTTGACGATATTGTCATGGGAATGAACATTGCTTTAACCGTGCTTGAGACACTGGAATGTTCATCCCAAAAACACATCATGGCAGCAAACCCGACACAGATGACAACATTAGGCCAAATAATAACTCAAGAATGGTCATTTGAATAGGAATGACCCGTTCCATCTATCTTTTTGGACAGGTAGTGCCACAGATGTAGTGTTGTAGTGCCTTGTACACACAGATCTACTGCCTACCTGACTAAGGAGTGTGCGTTGGGCGGCGAGGGTGGAACCTCTGTGTCGTCCAGGTACTGTTGGCAGTGGCCATAGGCGTGGAAGCGAGGCGACAGCATGGGGTCGCTGTCCTCCTCCACCAGCTGGCGAATCAGACGCCCCCCGGCGTGAGGGGACAGGCGCGCCTCCTCCCGGTCCATGCTCTCCCGTTGCCACGACGACGAGTAGGCCGGGACGGGCTCTGAGAGGGACAGAAACGCATCGTGTTGAGTCTCACAGAAATCACACTCGACAGACCGAACCACAACTTGACCCTGTGTTGTCAAAAGGACACAACTGGAGTTGCAACACAAACGCATGCTGGTCTCCCTGTGAGGAAACACAAGTATCATCCAAGCGTCCAGAACAAACAAACGCACAAGGGAAGAATGCACAGTTGTTAGAAAGAGGGAAAGAAAAAAACAGCACACATGGTCTACGTTGGTCATATCAGTTAGGTCTGGGAGACAGAAGAGTGGGTCGTTTGTTTGTCTCTCTGGCAACAGCTTCTTGGAACCTCCCCGGGTTGGTGAAGGTCAGTGGTTTGGTGAAGGTCAGTGGGTGTAATAAAGCTGCTCTCTCTCTAAAACCTTTGATGCACAAAAAAACAAAACGTTCTCAAAGGGCTTCATCTACAGTGACAGATGTTGTTCTGAAACTGTAGTTAAGTGACACCCATCACCCCCCCCCTCTCTCTCTCTGTCTCTCTCTCTCACTCTTCATCCCCTCGCTAGTGCACTCAGACAATAATTACGTCTGGTGAAAATAGCCATGCAGATACCCTGCTGCTGACAATCCCCCAGGGCTATTAATAAAGCGCGGCTCCTCTGTGATGCTCCGGGTGGTATGATGTCGGGGCGCGACCCCTGCAGAGAGGCACCGGCCCGTGACTCTTCACTCTTTTCACTCCCCCGCGCCAGGTGACTGAGAGGAGCTGCCGTGTGGGGTATGTGTGGCATGCATCTTGCATGTGTGTTTGTGAAAAACAAGAGAGAGAGAAAGAGAGAGAGAGAGAGAAAGAGAGAGAGAGAGAGTTAGCAGGGATCATTGGAGCACACAGACTGTGTTGCTAGGCGAAGAGGGAAGGTTCTAGAGGCACAGCGAACCCCTTGTCAAAACACGAAAGCCAGGGGGGTTGAGCCAAGCTCAGCACGACTCCCTCCGCGTACAGTATGTTTTATGGGAAACGGAGAGAGAACCTGTAGCATGTCCTAATATATAAGATGTCAAAAGAAACAAGTCCACCGCAAAACACACACGGAGGCGCTGCTACGCGGGGAGCAGCGCTGAGAGGAGCCTCCTCTGGAACAACCTGAGCAGCGCTGGTTCGGGGCACGGCCTGTTGTACTACGTGCAGTTTGTGGAGCAGCTCCTCCTGACGAGTCTCAACAACACCACGTGCTTCAAGCCTATATATATATATATACAGTATACTGTATACACAGCACTCTGATGCCACGATCTCTCTCTCTCTCTGAGATGCAGAAAGACAGCCTGGGAGAATGTTTGGGAGTCTCCTTTGAAGCCCCAGAGAAACAGAGCAGGGCTGGCTGTAGCCCGAGCTGGGGGTCTATGCATGAATATAAAGTACTGCACTCGAGAGGGTTGGGGTCTTCTGACCCCCCCCCCCCCCCCCCTTTAAAAGAGAGCCAGGTGAGGGTAGCTGAGGGCAGGGGTGCCGGGGATAAGGGAGGGGGCGAGAGTGGGAGACCTTTGTCCCAGTACAGCTTGTGCCAGTTCCAGTCTCAGCAGGTGATCCGCTCGATCAAACGCGTTCCCGGAGGCCCATTATCCTGCTTTTACAGTAACCGTAGCGCTGTGTCGTTATTAAGGGGCGGCGTGGCATTTAGAACGAATCCGTTTAAATCAAACCCCCTGCCACCGCGCCGTAGCCTAATGAAACATACGTCAAAGTGGGACTCCTCTCCTAAAGGTTGTTCTGTGTGTGTGTGTGCAGCGCTGTGCCAAATAATTCCATTTAATCATGTCGCCATGCAGTGGGAAAGGTCATGCGGAGAGAGAAACACTTGGCCTTTTCTTTTCTTTATTGTTTTATTTCTACGGCGTTCTTTGTGTCAACGTGTCGGTCGAGACACACAGGAAGACTTACCATCACAGCAACTCTGGTAGAAACAGCTTTTTTTGAAATCAAGGAAAGGGGCACTAAAGAACGGCATATCTGATGAGGAGGAGAAGAAGGAAGGAGGGGAAGGGAGAGGAGGAAGAAAGAACAAAATGAGGAGATGAGAACAGGATGAGAAGCGTAGAAGAAGAACTGGCACGCACACGCACACACCAGGAACAGAAGCGCGAGAGAGAAAGGGGGGGGGGGGCGGGACATACAGAGTCTCATTCTCACTGGAACCAGTGTCTAAAGAACTAATCCATTTCAAAAGCATTGCCTACTGTATATCGCACACATTAACTCTCTGGGCTCACGGGCCTTCCTGCCTCCTACTAATATCTCTCCTAATGTCTTTCCACTCTGAATAGCATGGTGTTGCTGCCCTGTTCCATCTGTGGCAGGCTGGCGAACAGACTAAGGGGGGGGGGGGGGTATCGTGTCACCGTGACTGGAACTGGCACAAGCTGTACTGGGACAAAGGTCTCCCACTCTCGCCCCCTCCCTTATCCCGGCGCCCCTGCCCTCAGCTACCCTCACCTGGCTCTCTTTTAAAGCCCCACAAACCTTGCATGATGATCAATCATATGCTTATTTATTTTGACTCCTGTTTCCAGAACGGTATATCCCTCCTTTTCTTTCAAGCAAAAACACAAGAAAAACACTTTTTCTGTACTTTATATTCATGCATAGACCCCCAGCTCGGGCTACAGCCAGCCCTGCTCTGTTTCTCTGGAGACTCCCAAACATTCTCCCAGGCTGTCTTTCTGCATCTCGGAGAGAGAGAGAGATCGTTCTGGGTGCTGTGGAGCTGTCACAGCTCTCTCTCTCCTGTGGCATCAGAGTGCTGTGTATACAGTATACTGTATATATATATATAGGCTTGAAGCACGTGGTGTTGTTGAGAAGCGCTGAAGGAGACTCCACACTGAATGTTGTTGGAACGCTGCCCAATGGCTTCTGTGGAAGAGTGACATCTGGATTTTGAGTTGTCTGGGTGGGTCTGAGGGGGGTCCCGTCTCGTTTGTATTGATTTTTCTGTCCTGCCTTTCCTCTATCTCTTCCTCATTGGGTGAGAGAACTGGTAAACATGGGGAAGTTCCATATACGTCCTTCCAAATACTAGATAAATATACTGTGTGTAAGAAGCATGTAAAGATGTTGGCATGATCTTTTCTTTATTGTTTTGTTTTTCGAAGGCGTTCTTCATCTCGACACGTGTCAGTTGTGACACACAAGAACACTTACAAACTGCTTTTCTTTTTCTTTAATCAAGGAAAGGGGGACTAAAGAACAGAATATCAGATGAGGAGGAGAAGGAGGAAGAAGGGGAAGAAAGGATGAGAAGCATAATGTAGAAGAAGAACCACTGCACACACACACACACGCACACACACACACACACACACACACCAGACTTACTGCACCAAAACAGCTAACAATAAACCTCCATGTAGCTTGCAGTGTCGTCCCTGGCTATCGTTAGACAGTGTGTTAGCTCAGAGAAAATATTTCACTGCCCACTCGCTTCAGAGCAAACACAGCAACGCAGCTGCCAACAGGCTGACACACACACACACACACACACAGCCCTCTGTCTCGCTGGGTAATAGGACCTAATACATGTTTCCGTTTAGCCACTAGAGGGCTCCACTGGATACAGTTGGAGCTGCTGTTGGTCTGCTCTGCAACGATCACAACATGAGGCTGTTTCAATTCAGAGAGAGAGGTCGTGTTGAGCAATTATTTCCTTTAACACTAATGACTAATGACTAACACTAATGACTAATTTATCCAGTTCTGACTGAAGGAAACACACAGGTTGGTTACAGCGATTACATAAACACTACAGGATCGGCGGGACAGGAGAGACCCGATTTGCACGTGAAAGAAGACATGTCTGCACACGCCCGCAGGTGTCAGGGCTGTGAGGTCATGGCACCTGTAGGAAATCATTCCACAATTCAGCGACTGTTTGCTTTTACAGCCATACACTGCCAATATCTCCTCCACCCACCTCTGTCGCAACGACGTCCTACCAAAACAATCACTAAGTCCACACACACACACACACACACACACACACACACACACACACACACACAGCGAGGGGTACTTCCCTTTTCTTCCAAACCTCCAACATCAGCACAACCAAATGTTGTTAATCATTGGCGCAGATACCATTTATTACAGCACAACAAAGAGTTAGGAGAACAATAATACTTGATAGTCAATTCTCAAATTCCCAACATGAATAATTAGCCGATGTCTTTTCAACAGCTATATATAAGACGTGCATAATACAGCATGTTGATGCATGGCTATTTCTGTATGAACTTGGCACGGCTGATGGGACTCGATAGGGCTGGCATTAATAAATAACTACATGTACTTTTATTATATTACAGTGTCAGCCTCGTGCAGAGCTGAAATGAAACGTGCATATGCCCAGCCCCCCCCACACACGCACACAGTCATCCCTGAAGTAAGGTGTTGCTGTGTAAACAAGTACTAAACATCAAACAAGTACTAGGAATCAAAACGCCACCTCGGAAATGCTCCTCCGAGATCAACAAGCTTCCTCAGCCAGTGAACTGGTGCAGTATAACCACTGTTCACCCTTTAATCATTACTCACAGCCTGATTACAGCAGCGAGTCTGTAAAGCATTGAGGGCCAATAGCTGCCCATTAACTACAGGAGAGCAGACACCTGACAGATGCATGCAGGCCCAGAACGGTCCAGGCAACACTCACCCAAATGTACTGCTTAGAAACAACCCAGTGACATATCCACTCCTGATTATCCACTTTATCAAAGGATCTGTGATTTCCATATGGTTTCAGTGCAACAACCGACATTAAACAACTGAACTATCAGCTATCTAACTGTGCATCTTAACCGCAGAGTCAAGCCAGCCGGGCGCAGCGCAAGACAACAACACTCCGGGTCTCATGCCATATATAGTTAAAGAACTTTAAGAGGCTATTTCACCGCTAAGTCCAGTAGGAGGACGCACAAGGAGCCACAACAGGAGGAGGAGGAGGGGAGGAGGAAGAGGAGGAGAGGGAGCAGGAGGTGTACAGCTGCTACCCAGACACCCATGTGCAGAGCTGGGTTTGGGTGGAGAACATTGTGTACATTGTGTTTTGAGTTCCTATTCTTAATAATAGAGATGCAATAAAATAGGTGTATGAGGAAGTCCATGTATGTGTGTGTGTGTATATGTGTGTGTGTGCGTGTTCCCACAGAAAGGGGGGGGCGGGCGGTCGCTGCACCTCACCTCCCCAGTTGCTGTCCTCGGTCAGAGCCGACAGGTCCAGCCGTGGTACGTCCTCGCAGCTCTCGCGGTCCAGGTCGGAGCCGCGCACCCCTCCTCCGCTCACCCTCCCCGTGTCGCACGTGATGGCCGACTCCTGAATCTTCATGCTGAACGCCTGAACGACCATGAGAGAAAAGGGGGCAAAAAAAAAGAACAACAGCCACTCAGCAAACGGGTGGCCAGTCAAGTGAAGCACACACTCCTTAAGTTCAGCCACACAGTCCCTTTGGACAAGCCCCGCCCCCGCGGGGGGCCGGTCCTCCCCCACGATTGGCCGAGGGGGCCTGGCCAAAACATCCGCCCATCTGTCTGTGAGCAGTGGAAGTCTGTGGGAGAGAGAGAGAGAGATGGGAGGGAGGGAGGCGGGGGAGTTAGCTCCACCTTTTCTTTTACCCGCTGGATTCCCACACCCCTCCTTCGCTCTTTCTCTCTCTCTCTCTCCTTTCTGTAGTGCTGTAGCATTCTTCACTCTCTCTCTCTCTCGCCCTGCATGTATTCCCCACCCCAGCTCTGCTCTGGAGTTGTTTGTTTCACAGTAGCAAGGGCAAGGGTAGGAGGGAGGTGGGGGAGAGGGGAGAGGAGGGAGGGAGGGAGGAAAGGAGGGAAGGGTGTGTGTGTGTGTGTGTGCAGGCTGACTGGGTGATTTTTCATCAGGCTGTGTGACTTTACCTCCGTCTTCATCTCGACCTCCTGTTTGTTTAGGCTGCTTTCTTTTTTAATGACCCACTTTCCTTTCACTTTTAACTTCCTGTCTTCATCCCCTCTTCCTCTCTGTCTTCCTCTTTCTCACAACCAGCTGAAAATACTGTCTTTGTTCGCACAGTAAACATTACCCATACACCTTCACCCCTCTCTAATAATAATAATAATAATAATAATAATAATTCATCATAATCATGTTTGGTTGTGGTGCTAGAACCCACCTGCCTCTCCCAACCTGCTGTAACACTAACAGATTTTTGCATCATCCAGCTGTACTCAAGCTGGCCCCATCATGCACTGGGGGGGCGTGTTGGCGGGACCACTCAGCGGTAAAGCCAGACAGGGCCCCGTTTCCCTTCTGCCCTGGGTGTGGGACCGGGGCTATTTTTAGGAAAAAACAAGATCAAGGCATAACCGAGACCGGCTAGCCCTCATAAATGCCACGCGCGGGGCCCGACTTACGGGACGGACACTTTGAACCCCACTTCCCATTCATGTTCAGTTACAACAGCACTTGTTTTGTTAGCAGCCTAACCATTGTTATCAGCAGCGTTTGCGAGCGATTACGGGCAAAGGGGTGTAATTGGGTCCTTGGAGGGAAGGGGGGGGGGGGGGGTTGGGTGTGTGTGTGTGTGTGTGTACAGTGCACACTGTGCCAACAACAGGGACTTTATCAAGTCCCCTCAGCTGTTGGGTGGGAAATAACTTTGATGTGAATCACGGTTGAAAATTACACAAGTATACAAGTTCGCCACCACAGGAAACTGTTCTACAGTATGTGTGATAAAAGAGAACCCGACAAGTGTAAATTATTTTGTGTTTTCTCTATAATTCTCGAAATCTGAGGTTTCTCTCCTCCACGTGGTGCTTTTTTCTTATCTTCCTTGGGGAATGTCTGTGAGTGTTGCATATTTGGATTTTATGGTGTTTTTTTTGTTCTTGATTTATTGTGATGTTTCTTCTTGACTTGTTTAAAGAAGACTTATCCAGGGCGCCCCAGTGGCGGACCACATAACGCGCTGAGTCGCGGCACGGCCGACCCGGGTTCGATTCCCGGACCCATCGTTATTTGCCGAATGTCTTCCCCCCACTCTGTCTCCCGTTCCTCCTCTCTCTCTACTGGACAGCCCAGTAGTAAAAAGCGATAAACGCTAAAAAATGTATCTAAAAACAAAAATAAGACTTGTCCGGTCCATGGGGGGCATTACCTTGTGATTTCGGGCTTTACAAATACATTTGATTTGATTTGATCTAGAACTCCTGGGCTTCAAGCGGTCTGCGTTATGTCATCGTTAGAATGTTGAGTTCTCTAACGTTCTAATCTCACGCGTGAGACGGTACACCTGAAACTGTTGTCATTAACAGCAGGTATAAACAGGAGTGTGATGTACCCGGGTGTGATGTGTAAACACTGCAGGATCGTGACCTCAGAGGTGACGGGGTTGATCTAGGGCTGTTCCGTTATGGAAAAGAACGAAATCATAATCGTGATTATTTTGATTGATATTGAAATCGCGATTATTAAAACATGATTACTCGTTGATTTGAGAAAATCATATGCGTTTGGTGAACTTTAACACTGGTGTTTCTTTTTAACACGATAACTTTGAATTTGAAATATCATTGAACACAATAAATCAATGAAAAAAATAAATAAAGTGAAGATTCCTTTTTTATAATAATAATATATATAAAAAGAATAACTAAAAATAAATATCACCAACTATGTTGTAGTGCACTCACTGCCACAACCTACTGCAAACTACTATATAATGGGTGACAGTGGCTCAGGAGGTAGTAATCGGAAGGTTTCGATTCCGGTTCTGGCTCCTCCCAGCAGTGTGTGGAAGTGTCATTGAGCAAGACACTTAACCCCTAAACTGCTCCTGATGAGCAGGTTGGCACCTTGCATGGTTGTCTCCACCGTCGGGTGTGAATAATGTGAGTGAATGGGTGAATGTGAGGCATACTGTAAGTTGTAAAGCGCTTTGGATAAATGCAGTCTATACAAATAATAATTGTATCTATATAATTGTGCACCCCTAATGCATATGCCTGCGTTTAGACACATATTCATTCAGTCATGTCACTGAACACGTACACAAGGGTAGGTTAACAACAGGTGCTTAGGCAAAATTGACCCTTAAGATTAGTAAAACTCATTATCCCAATGTTGGGGTAAGGGGTGAAAAAAATAACCCTGAATTTTTTTTTGAAAGGAAGTAGATACTTTTGTACCAAGAGCCACATAGTTCTCAGACTCAAGTTTCTCAACAAATTGTCTGATAAACTGCTCTGCCAATGAAGCCTCCTTTCCCACTTTATTCCTCTTATAAACTTTATGCTGATTATGCCTTTTTGTTTATTGCAATGTCCCTTCATTTTGGTATTTGTTGCCATTTGTGCCCCCCTCCCACCTTTCTTTACCAGCATCTTCCTCCTTCTCCTCATTAGTATTAACATCAATAATGATAACATTAATACAAATGTTTAATAAATAAATAAATAAAAGCACAGAAAATGTGGTTAGGCAGTATTAAAAGAGTATTAGCCTAAACCTCAGTTAGTACATATTGTACACATTGTGTGTATTATGGCATCTTAAATCACGTTTGAATGATAATGGTTATAATACATTCATAATGTTCTTACAGTGTCTTGTAATTCCTTAAAGGAACACTCCAACATTTTGGGAAATTAGCTTATTTAACATCTTCCCTGGAGTACCTTTTTTGTCTCTCTGCATGCATTATGCTTAGGGAACGCCTGGACCGTTAGCCTAGCTTAGCTTCATCACTGGAAGTGGGTCATACATTTACCCGAGTTCCCGACAATGTATTTTTCATGCTCTGTCATTTATCAATTATGGTGAAGTGAGTGACGTCCAGCAGGATCCACCAGAAGTCTCCCAGAGTCTCCTAGTCGCACAAGTCTCCCAGTCACACAAGTCTCCCAGTAACACAAGTCTCCAAGTCACAAGTCTCCCAGTCACACAAGTCTCCCAAACACACAAGTCTTCCAGTCACACAAGACTCCAGTCACACGAGTCTCCTAGTCACACAAGTCACATGAGTCTCCCAGTCACACAAGTCTCCAGTCACATGAGTCTCCCAGTCACACGAGTCTCCCAGTCACACAAGTCTCCCAGTCACACAAGTCTCCCAGTCACACAAGTCACACAAGTCTCCCAGTCACACAAGTCTCCCAGTCACACAAGTCTCCCAGTCACACAAGTCTCCCAGTCACACAAGTCTCCCAGTCACACAAGTCTCCAGTCACACGAGTCTCCCAGTCACACAAGTCTCCAGTCACACGAGTCTCCTAGTCACACAAGTCTCCCAGTCACATGAGTCTCCCAGTCACATGAGTCTCCCAGTCACACAAGTCACACGAGTCTCCAAGTCACACAAGTCTCCCAGTCACACGAGTCTCCCAGTCACACAAGTCTCCCAGTCACACAAGTCTCCCAGTCACACGAGTCTCCCAGTCACACAAGTCTCCCAGTCACACAAGTCTCCCAGTCACACAAGTCTCCCAGACAATAATTTTTTATTTCTCCACGTGGTAAATACACAGGTCACAACATGTTTACAGGAACGTTTTGGAGTTGTATTTTGATTGTATTTGGAGTGTATTTTCGTGACTGTTTGGGAACTTGGGTAAATGTATGACCCACTTCCAGTGATGAAGCTAAGCTAGGCTAACGGTCCAGGCGTTCCCTAAGCCTAATGCATGCAGAGAGACAAAAAAGGTATGTATCTTCTTGTCTAACTCCAGGGAAGATGTTAAATAAGCAAATTTCCCAAAATGTTGGAGTGTTCCTTTAAAGAGCAACAGGTAAAGTGTCACCATTATTGTTTGACTGTAACCATGATTAGATGCTAATTAAAAGAGCGGATGGTCTTTGTAACAACAATAGGATCATCTCAGTAACCATTGAAAGTGTGCCTGTCGTTGGTCTAGAATCAGTGGTTCTCAAGTTGTGGGGCGTGTCCCCCCCTGGGGCCCGGGTGAACTGCAGAGCAGGGAGATGGGATGGAGGGAGAGGTTGTTCCCTCATATGGTTCTATGGTTGTTCCCTCATATAGTTATATGGTTGTTCCACTCTCGTGGAACGCTGACACAGCGCTAACATAGTGTGGAGAGAGGTCTCGCTATCCGAGACGACCGGTGGAAAAAAAATCAGAGTGGAACGAAATATGTTCCGGATTTAAAGACAATGTGTTGCACACAAGATCTGTAAACAAACACTGTTGCTAGGTTACCGTCATACAGGGGGCGCCTAATGTTTCCAATTACCCAGGGGGGGCCTGACTGAAAAAGTTTGAGAACCACTGGTCTAGATTATCTTTTGCCAGGTTTATCATCAGACTAATCAGTCAGACAGTCAATAGGTACTTGTAGAGGGATTGATCTGTTATTCATCCTCAGTTGCATGGATGAAACTCAGGAACCTACACTGACATGTCTTTCTGTTGGAGTTTCTTGACCTTGTTTGTCTATTGTTGTGTGTGTTGGACTTGGGTTGACATGTCTTTCATATGCAAATGAGGACATAACAGATCAATCAGTACCTATTGACCTTCTGACTCATTAAAAGGATGATGATGATAAACCTGGCAAAAGATAATCTAGACCAGGGGTCAGCAACCTTTTTGACATGGAGTGCCTGTTTGAAATATAGTTGTAACTAGTGTGCCTCAACAATATTCCATGCATCGTAATTATTTTTTCTCATAATCAGGTATTTTTAATGATCATTTTTACATTATTACATCATTATTGTTATTGTTATTATTAACAATATTATTATGATGGTTGTATCAACCCTAAATCTGAGTTGGGGGGGGGGGGGAATGCAATGCAGACAAACAGCTGCATACAGTGTGACCATTTGACTCACATTTGCCCATTCATTTTTGGACACATCACACACCATCGGTGTGTGTACTGTACGTGTGCTGTCATAGCTCCACCTACAGGCCTAATGGAGAACACCAGGAGAACACCAGGATGTGAATGGAGGGTGAATGTGAGGTATATCGTGTAAATAAGTTTTGATTGATCGCAAGACTACATTGTATTTTTTTTTATAATAATAAGTTACCAGAACATAAAAATATTGAGTTCAGTTACTGTGCATTAAGGTTTTCAGTTTTCAATCCATAATAAGTTAACAGAAAAATAAGTACACAACCACATTATTTCAACCTAATAAAACTATGTTTATTGTCATTGTTTTAAGAACACAACTTGACTTGGTAATATTCGTTTTGAGTACAAAAAAATTGCTTTTAACATGTGCAATGTTCAATGAAATAGAAAAATAAATAATAAAATGTGTTGATTAATCCCACTGGTCACAATGGTGACCGTAATAATGTTTTTGTTATAAGGCTCTGCAAATGTTACTGAATGATGTAGCAATGTATTTCCAGCTAAATTGAAGTAATAAACAAATAAAGGGACTCAATTAAATATGTGGTAGTAAAAAGAACCTGTGGGAGGATTTCAACAAGATAAATGCGACAACAGTGCAAAATATTTCACTATAATATTTCAAAGAAAAAAAAGAAAAAAAATTATAATATATATATTTTTTTTAATGCTGCCCACTGTGCCTATGAAAATGCCCCCGCGTGCCTATGCAGGCACGCGCGCCTAGGGTTGCCTACCCCTGATCTAGACCAACGACTGACACGCTTTCAATGGTTACTAAAACTATCCTATTGTTGTTACAAAGACCAGCTACTCTTTTAATTTGCATCTAATCATGGTTACAGTCAAACAATATGGTGACACTTTACTTGTTGCTCTTATGAATGCATTATAATAATACAATAATACACACTATGTACTAGTTCTAGTTGTAGATATGTAGGCTCAGGCTGACACTCTTTTAATACTCTACAACTGTATAACGTTTAACATTATCATAACACAGTCCTACCAGATCAATAATGTATCGTGATGCACGTAATATTGTATTTTATAGAATGGGTAGTTTCGGCCAAGCAATCTTGACTGGTCCAATAGGTATTCCAGCTATGCTGATAATTTACATAAAGCACTAGAACATGTGGATAATGGTGTACAGGACGCGTGTAGCCTTTTTCCAACGCATCCGTGTTTCCGGGTTCCCGTTTTGCACTCTGATTGGCCGCTGACCTACGCTAGTACGCCCCCCTCGCTATGAGCGTAGCAGGAGGACGGACGCTGAAATCGAACAGCTGTTTCCGCCATAGCCGCCGTTCTCGAAACCTAACAATGCCCGATCTAAAATGGTTCTCTCCTCTTTGTATACCTTTGTCCTCACAAGTATTCTGCCAGGGAACTTATGGACACGACAATAGTAATAAGTAATAACATTCTGCAATGTTAAATAACGTTTATCCATTCAACTAGCGGTACTAGGTAGCTAGCCTAGCCGCAATGCTATGGTCGATCCCATTCACATTAGCATGTAAGCTAACAACAGCGTTAGTGCAGCTAAAGGGGCTATCGTATCAACATCAGCGTCCGTCTACGTTAGCTATTCACGTTGTATACACAATATGTACAACGACACAATGATTTACATTATTACAAATATGGTAACGTGGTTGTGGCTTTTACAAATAGTGGTTAGCTTTAGAGATGAATGGCTATGAACACGGATCGTCCTGCTACACTCATAGCGATGGGGGCGTACTCGCGGAAACAGCTGTTCGATTTCAGCGTCCGTCCTGCTACGCTCATAGCGAGGGGGGGCGTACTAGCGTAGGTCAGCGGCCAATCAGAGCGCAAAGCGGGAACCCGGAAACACGGACGCGTTGGAAAAAGGCTACACGCGTACAGGACTCGGCTGTGCTTTGTACCAAGCAGCATCACATACTAGGGATGCCCCGATCACGTTTTTTGCCACCGATACCGATCACCGATCGTCGTGAGCCATATCGGCCGATACCGATCCGATACCGATCGTTTTTGATTAAAAAGAAATTAAAAATTATTTTATATAAAACGTTTTTTTTTTTTTTTTTTTTTATATATATATATATTATATAATTAGACTTGTACTTGTATTATCTGCGAGACATCGCCACCACGCAACAAGTCAAAATGCTCGCTATCTGCAAACAGCTCCACTGTCTGTGTGTACTCTAGTAGCCCTAGCTCCAAAAAGGATTCTCCATCGCTGCAGCGGGACCCTATTGCCTTGGTAACGTTATGCTTTGGTCATTTCACATTCAACATGCCCTCAGCTCGAATACGCATTCAATCAATGTTATAAGACATTGATATCAGGAGCTATCTGTAGCTACTGCTAGCCGGCTAGATGACGTTAAGACAACTATTTAGTTCAATCGGACATTTCGTTTTGAACCGTGAACTAACGTCAGCTAACGCAAGCTAACGCAAGCTAACGGAGATATCAACATGGGCTACTAGACTTCCTGGGGCATTTGTTGATATCCGGAGCTATCAGTAGCTAGCCGGCTAAATACCGTTAGACAATGCCTACTAAAAGTGAATAGTTGACTGGGTAATTTTGTTTAAACAGTAACGATAGCTAGGTAGCTAACGTTAGCTCAGGTCGAATGCACTATCTAGACTCAGCAGAGGAGGTCCGCCTCCGTGTTTACAAACTCTACACGGGTACGGGCGGGGCTAGGGAGGAGGAGCAGTTTGCAGGTCCTGTGCGTCTGAGACAAGCGAGTGAGATATCCACTTGATCAGTTTCCGCGATCGGCGAATATGACTAATTATCGGAATTCCCCGATCGCATATTTATACTGATTATCGGCCGATAACGATCGGTGGCCGATCGATCGGGGCATCCCTATCACATACTCACATAATACTCTCTGAGGCAACTTGCAATCTCACATCACAGTCATACCAGATTCCTTATAATGCGTTTAATAATCATAACGCATGTCATTTTCTGTTGGGATTATAAACTAAGAATAGTGCGTGTGTGCTTATAATGCAATTATAACATTCTTACAATGCCTCACAATGCACCTCACTATACTAGCACTAGTATATCATAGCCAGACGTACTCTGTTCCCAAGCCATCATTCTAGAACACTCCGTCGTAACCTAGAATCACCAAGCCATCATTCTAGAACAGTGGTTCTCAAACTAAGCGCCGTCGCGTATTGGCAAGTAATTTTTTTTTTAATGTTCTGGCTAAATATGCCTTGTTTTATAAATGTGTATTGATAACATAGTGCTGTAATAAAATGTTCCAATAAATTAATATGCATGATCAAGTTCAAAAACGTGTGCTTTTATTTTGATATTCCTTAATTCCAAAAAAATAAAAGATGGGGTCGTGGTATAAAAAAGTTTGAGAACCCCTGTCCTAGTAAACTAGAATCACTCCAAGCCATCATCCTAGAACACTCTGTAGTAACCTAGAATCACTCCAAGCCATCATCCTAAAACACTCCGTAGTAGAATCACTCCAAGCCATCATCCTAGAACACTCTGTAGTAGAATCACTCCAAGCCATCATCCTAGAACACTCTGTAGTAACCTAGAATCACTCCAAGCCATCATCCTAGAACACTCTGTAGTAAACTAGAATCACTCCAAGCCATCATCCTAGAACACTCTGTAGTAACCTAGAATCACTCCAAGCCATCATCCTAGAACACTCTGTAGTAACCTAGAATCACTCCAAGCCATCATCCTAGAACACTCTGTAGTAGAATCACTCCAAGCCATCATCCTAGAACACTCTGTAGTAAACTAGAATCACTCCAAGCCATCAAGCTATCATTTGAGCAGAAACACAAACTCACTGAAGCACAGAGGTGTTATCTGGTCTACTGCGACCACGCTGCACTCAACTGTACACCATGTGCTGGCAGACACTCGCACATGCACACGCACACACATATGGTTCAGTGGTCTCATGACGTACAGTACATCGTTCCCTGGGACATAGAGAGAGAGAGAGAGAGAGAGAGAGAGAGAGAGAGAGAGAGAGAGAGAGAGAGAGAGAGATGCAGACAGACAGACAGACAGACAGACAGACAGACAGAGAGAGAGAGAGAGAGAGAGAGAGAGAGAGAGAGAGAGAGAGAGAGAGAGAGAGAGAGACAGACAGACAGACAGACAGACAGACAGACAGACCAGACCAGACCAGACCAGACCAGACCAGACCAGACCAGACCAGACCAGACCAGACCAGACCAGACCAGACCAGACCAGACCAGACGAGACGAGACGAGACGAGACGAGACGAGACGAGACGAGACGAGACGAGACGAGACGAGACGAGACGAGACGAGACGAGACGAGACGAGACGAGACGAGACGAGACGAGACGAGACGAGACGCACGCGGGTCAAGCCTGGTTAAGCTGTGTTTGCGGTGAGTGGGGGCCTTAACACATAGTGTATAAACAAACACATGGTGGGATTTGAAGGAGCATCATGCTCAGACAGAACAGAGACACGCGTGTGTGAGCTTGGACTCTAGGGCTGTCTTAGGTCGCTTTCACACAGGGGCTGTTTGGTCCGGACCTTCGGACCAGAATTCGATAGTCCGGTTTTTCGGGTTTGTGTGAATGCGTGTCGAACTCGGTTCGCGGACCAAACAGGCGAACTCTGGTCCGCCTGAAAACGTCGGTCTCGGTTCGGCTTCATCGAACCAAACGCGAACCAAATATAGGAAGTGATTATTATTACCACTGCTCGCAGCACTCACTGCAAAACAAGCACACTGCATCTAATCTCTCTATCTATCTATCTATCTATCTATCTATCTATCTATCTATCTATCTATCTATCTATCTATCTATCTATCTATCTATCTATCTATCTATCTATCTATCTCTCTCTCTCTCTCTCTCTCTCTCTCTCTCTCTCTCTCTCTCTCTCTCTCTCTCTCTCTCTCTCTCTCTCTCTCTCTCTCTCTCTCTCTCTCTCTCTCTCTCTATCTATCTATCTATCTATCTATCTATCTATCTATATATCTGTGCATCTTGGG
Source organism: Notolepis coatsorum (assembly GCF_963971535.1). NCBI lineage: Eukaryota > Metazoa > Chordata > Actinopteri > Aulopiformes > Paralepididae > Notolepis > Notolepis coatsorum. The sequence continues at coordinate 119,223,077 of NC_140171.1, read as the reverse complement.
AAGAAGGAAGAAAAAACGTGGCTTATTATATTATTAATAAAACAGCTACTTGTGGGCACTCATAAAAACACCGTGGTCTACAAGTTGTTTAGCGAGAGGATAGTGGTAATGTGCTTCAATAGAACAATGGATCAATGCCATGTCAAAACTCGCCTCCGCTCCGCTGATCTGGAGGACTCGCAGTCCACACACAGACACACACACACGCACGCGCACACAGGCTCGCAGCCACACACACATTTCCACTGTCCAATAGACAAGCGCCCTTTTCGACCGCGTGACATTGTTCAGAAGGTTCGGTCCGCCTCACAGATTTCTATGTGAACGCAGGCGAACCAAATGAAGAATGCAACAATGTTGCAACTTCACCCCCAGAACCGCACAGAGTCCACCAAAACTATATGTGAAAGCGACCTTAAATACTTCAAAGCTTCATTAGAAAATAAAATTTGAATATATAAAAAAAAAATTATAATAATAATTCTATTATTATAATATATATATTTTTTGGTGCAAAATCAACTCTGCCTCTCTTTGTTAACTACAACAAGCAATGCTGTTTGTTATTTAAGATGAGGTCGGACTCGGCACTGACACATTTGTGTTCATTGTGCTGCTTTTATAAAGTCTCAAATGACTGCTTACAATATTTCATGAAAGCAAAGTGTTTCGTTTGTCTAAGATTTAAAAATGTTTAAACTTTACATACATTTTTATTATTATATATATATATATATTTTTTTTTTTAATCTCGGCCCCGAAGCTTCGAATTCCAAAAAAAGATTCGAAGGTCAGCCCTATTGGATTCACGCACGTGTACAAACGCATGCACGTGCAAACACACACCAGGGCCCTGTTCCCCGTACCTGGTTCAACTAAGTCGATCAAGATGTCATTATCCAGATTCAGTTAACCCGATGTTTGAAGCCGGGATTTTCCTGTTCCTCGAAGGTGGATTCAGTCTTGTTAACTCAAGCCAGACTTGAGACCCAGGATAAGTGCGCGTGCCCGCCTCAGCCGAGAAGGCAGCAAGTGTCGAGAGCAGAGATCCTGATTCTCTAGCGGCATTGATTGATTAATTGATTTAAAACTTTAGTAACATATTGCAGTACGGCTCAATCGCCTCGCCGACAAGTTAAATGCGTTATCTATAGGCTAATTTTAAGTCCCTCATTACCTCAATCAATCAGATTATATTTCTTTAAACTTGCCTGCTGGATTGAATAATCAAATGAGATCTTGCTAGCGAAAATAATTAGTTAAACTGTTATACAAAATAACGATACGGCTCTCTTCCCATTGATTGATATAGTCGATCTTTTACTTATCTCCACTGTGGTGTAACAGGTTCTTCTTTTGACTTTCACGCAGACGACCGGGGTTCGAAACCCTAGTCTTCCCCTTCTTTTTGCGATGTAGGAATAATTCAATTTGGTGCACGTTGAGAGCTATATAAAGAATGACATCCTCAATGCATGTAGATTTATAATATTTTAACTTGAAACTAGGCTACTTTGGCGTATAATCATTAATATTATATTCAAAAAAATTATATTGGAAACACGGGGTTTCGAACACCGGTCGCTGGGTTGCCAGGATTGAGCACTACCGCTGAGCCACTGTGCCAGATGGGATAAATTCATTGTTTATACATTAATGAACGAGACAAGATCCACAATCCACGCATAGACACTTCAATTTTATGCTTGAATGAAACACAATCCAGGCGCTCCATTAAACATCCACAGCGGAGAATATGAAAGGAATCAGAGCCAAACGAGCGATAGGTTTCAATCATTAAAAATATCCCCGCGGGATTCACATTTGCAATGCTGCGCGTTGTTAGAATAACCACATAATGTGTACATCGCACCGAGCGAGCGCCACGGTATATATAACGTGCATTATTTAGGACAAAGTGAATTTAGTATCAGCATTTTGGGTCTATTTTACATTTCAAAAGCCCCCTCTGGAAGAATGGAGCACAAAAACGTAATTCAGAATGGTATAAAGCAGATCCTAGACTGTGGGAATAATTTCAGGAAACGCGCTGTCACTTTCTTTGCGGGGGCGTGGCTGTGCTTCATCCGGCTAACTTGAACTTAAACCCTGCTTTCGACCAGGCTCAAACTTTTGGATCTGTTGTCATGGTGATTTGGACAATCCAGGTACGGGGAGCCGGAAAGTCCGGCTTAAGTCAGACTTAACCGAAAGTTATCCGGCTAACTCAGTTATCCAGGTACGGGGAACGGGGCCCAGGGTGGGTAAATACGGGACACATTTATACGAGGATACGCGTAAGTGATTGGTATGTCGTGAAATCTGCTTCAATAAGCAAAATCACAATCCAACGGGTGTTCATCACACTCAACTGCATGACAATGTTATCACATTATGATTATGATCCGACTGAAGGACAATAAACAATAATATTTATGAATCCTTCAGATGAAGCAACTGTCAGTTTTAAGTAGGGAGGGCATTGAGTATTTGCTGATATTTTTGTTAATTAATAATACAGGAACAAATATATAATATATAAATTATATGTAATTTTATTATATATAATGATATATCATAATAAAATATATTATTATTTATAATTATAAAAAATATATACACTACCGTTCAAAAGTTTGGGGTCAGTTAGCTAATGTCCTTATTTTTTAAAGAAAAGCACTGTTTTTTTCAATGAAGATAACATTAACACTATAGGGACCAGCCACGAGTTAACTCATGTTTCGATTCCACCCGTTGAGGACCAGAGCCACGAGTTAACTCGCGGCGAGTTGTTATTGTTTTATTCCATATTAATAACGCTATTAACGTTGCCGATCGACATGCAGGACATACCCGCATATTTGATTTTCGAAACATGCAATACCGGCCAGATCCGCTTAGGGGCGCCATCGCTCCACTGCAGTATCATTGAGGGCGATTGAAAAAAAAAATCTTTTACTGTCTGTGGGCGTTTCATATGAGCCTCGATCCCAGCTGAACATACTCCATCTTTGATCCCGTTACCGAACGCAGATTTCAGCCTGGAATAATGGGATTTATGATTAGCCAATGGACATATCGATCTACCAGATTCCGATGACTAATGACGAAATGCTGCCAGCGATCACATGGCCTGACGGTAGGATACTATTCCCCCAAATTACAGCTGGATTGGACATTGTTTTAAAACGCAACGTGATCGATCAGTGAAAATGGCTATTTGAACGCACACTGTATTGCTAATCAATAATATTAATCGGCGTCCCTCGCCGCCCCCATTTCATCCATAGATGCTCTGTAATAGTCCAGATGCTACGCAGTTTTATTTCATTCGTATATATACAGCAGAAATGGCGTTTGATATAACGTGACTAGCCTTTAGCCTATTATCTAGCTCCCCAGAAAAAAGACTAGGCGAAAACTGCGATAAACCTTATATTCACGGCGCTATAAAATGACAACCAACCGATGGATTTTTATTTTCTTTAAGCCATTATGAAGGCACGGTTTATGCACTCAAGTGACAATGAGAATGGACAGATAGCAATACTATAAAGTATATATATAGCTGTTAGAAAGTACATCGGTTTGTTGACAACGCTCGGTCCTCTGGACTATAAATCGCTGCGGGACTTTGGTCGTCAATGTGTTAAATGAATCTGAAATACACTATACATTGTTAACACTTTCAGTGCCCATCACGTTATATGACGTTTTATCATGCCTGAATGCCCACGACGTGTATTATTGTTTTATTTTTTTATTAGCGATCTGAATTCATATTTCATCAACCGAGTCTCCCGTTGGTACACCAGCCCCATCAGCAGCTCAGAATGGAAAAAAGCGACCCCTATCGTCTATCCCTGAGTAACTGCACGTCAGTCGCTTAGACTGACCTGGGATCAGTCGATATGTAGAGGCGGGGCCAGCTGGCTCCCTGAGCTGGCAAGCCGTCTGATGAACATGGAAGTGATCGCGGGACAGGAATCAGCCTGGAATATATATTCACAGTAGCCAATCGATAGTAGACAGTAGTGATCGATTTTTGGAATGGCGATCAGGAATTGGAATGATCTTTTTGGAGAACATCTGATCTGAGGTAAGGAATCTATTTTACCAGTCTTGGGATAATCAGAGTTGTATTCGCTGAGATATCATGTGTGTGTGTGTGTGTGTGTGTGTGCACGATCGCTGATGAGGAACTCAGATAATCGATTTTCAGCTCGCATACGTACACATACTATCGATAATCTAGCGTTTATTTGAAAACAATTCATAAATAGGCCGAAAAATGACAACGTTTTTGTGTATTCTAGAATATTCCAGTAAACGTCTTTTATCATGGAATCTTTTTATTTTCCTTGAAAACGAGGGCTTTTCAAAATGCTATAAAACGAAAATGAACAGATAAAAAAACAATCTGCTTCGACAATGTTGACTGGAAAACGAGTCATTGATAAGCGACGGGCAGATTAGACACATAGCCATAATTTAAAACATAGAATAGCCGTTATTAACGCTAACATTGAAGTGGATGGTGGGCATTCAAGCACTAAATCGCTGGCACTGAAAGTGTTAATGTGGTAATTGACTATTCTAGCTGCAAACGTCTGGTTTTTAATGGAATATCTACATGGGTGTATAGAGGCCCATTTCCAGCAACCATCACTCCAGTGTTCGAATGGTACATTGTGTTTGCTAGTGTTAGAAAGCTAATGGGTGATTAGAAAAACCTTGAAAACCCTTGTGCAATTACGTTAGCACAGCTGAAAAACGGGTTTGCTGGTTAGAGAAGCTATAAAACTGGCCTTCCTTTGAGCTAGTTGAGTATCTGGAGCATCCCATTTGTGGGTTCGATTATACTTTCAAAATGGCCAGAAAAAGAAAACTTTCATATACATATGAAAAAGATCTAATATTTTTAATAATAAAATACATACATAAAGAAACAGCCGGGAACGGGGCTGTAAAGGGTCAAATCATGTGTAACTTCATATGCATGTCTGTAAAGATTCCTCATCATTGCAACTAGTGTTATGGCATCTGGGCTGCTTTCCTCCATCCTGACCAGTTTTGTCCCGCCCCAATGATGTTTTAATTGACAGCCTAGTGCGACTGGCACGCTAGACTCTTTCCACCATGCAGTGTAGCCTGCAAACTGTTTACTGGCTCTACACATACAACTTAACTTTGTGGCCCCACTTTTATTTCGTATATTGAACGCTAAAGTAGGGCTGCACGATTTTGGGAAATAATCTAATTGCGATGTTTCTGACAGATATTGCGATTGCGATTAAATTAGCGATTATAATAAAAAAAAATTAAGCAGCCCCACAGAGGTTTATTGTAAAATGCGGCTTGCATCTGGCCTACGCGGTGGGTCTTTTCGGGACACCGAGCCTGAACATTTTTCTTTTTACCTGGGAATCGATACCGGTAGGCCTACCCAACGGTACTTTTTTTTCTGTACTTTACTCTCCCTCTCTGAAGTCTAAACTTCACAACACACAATCTAAAACCCCTTACCTCCCTCTCCCAAACAGATCTTGTATCTCAATGGGACTTCCTGGTAAAAATAAAAGAAAAAAAGTTTTATTTTTTTGCAATTTGATAATTGCATCATTCCAAATCGCGATTTCGATTAAAAATCTATGAATCGTGCAGCCCTACGCTAAAGCAAGCAGAACTTTTTCTATCACAACTGTCCCTCTGGTGACGGATTACACAGTGGAACGCAAGGTTAGGGCCCGTCTCGGTAAGCTAACATGACATGCTGCAGTGTTGTAGTACTCGAGTCAGAGTACTGGACTGATTTTCAGGACTCGTGACTCGACTTGGACTTGAGCACTGATGACTCGGACTTGGACTCGAGCATTGATTGCTTTCGGACGCAGAAGGTGCAGATGACGACTCAGACTTGTTAATTGATAAATACAGTTTTTATGTAATAGGCCCTAATCATTTGGCATAAGATATTGATGGCTAGTGCATTTGTTTGGCTATTGTGTCACAAAGTAAATAAACTCCCTTTGAAATGGTGACCGCTGTGTCATTTATGTTTAATGTAGACCTTTTTTTTTTATTTGTATGTCAGTTCTTTGACTGCCAGAGTGGAGTGGACTCAACCTCGATGACTTGGACTTGGACTAGGGTAATGGGGACTCGACTCTGGCTCTTCTTTGGTGACTCAAACTCGGATTCAAACACTGGGGACTCGAGACTCGACTCGGACTCGAGATTTTGTGACTCGACTGCAACACTGACATGCTGAAAGTGTGTGTGTCTGTGAGTGTCGCCACTTTGTCGCCATCGACAGTTAACTCAGCTGACAGACAGGAGAGGGGAGAGGACATCCCATTGGTGCAGATGTTAAGTGGCCCGTAATTGACATGTGGGTGTTGAAGTAATGTCTTAACTCATTCAGCGGTGGGGATTAGCCCTGTGGTCGCATTGCCACACGTTAAAATATAGGACTGAGTCACCTTGTTTGTAGAGCTATAACTATATTCTATATTATAGCTATGGATACAATACTATGGCCCATTTGACATCACCTATCTATCGTTCAATATGTGAGAAAGAATAAATGTTTCCATCCATACGTTCCCGTGTTATACCGTGGTGAATATAAGTATTGTTTTAGAGCGGTCTAGGGTAATTCATGAAATCCTGAGTTGATACGTCGATTTCACTATACACATTGCCATTTCTTGCCTATATACGCTATTATCCCGAAATCAAATCTATATCATAGCTATTATGTTCCATCATGAATGCATTAAGGGGGAGGGGGGGGTAGTTTCTGATTATTTGATTGTCAGTAACGGCATTCACATTGAACACTAAAAGCGGTTATCAGCCCGATCGGTATGAAAGCATTGCAGGATCAAGCTAAAATTGACGTGAAAACGTCCTTACCTGTGATCGGGAATATTCCAAAAAAAATATTCCAATTGTTTGATCGCCATCTGGTATATCCAATGTCCATTTGGTCGACGGCATAATCCACCACAACATATGGATCGGAGATATTTGACACAACGGCTGCCCTCGCCCGACAAGGAAACATGAAACCGGAGACCTGTGGCCGTCCCACATAGAAAGATAGAAGGGTATAAAGGGTGCTCGATATCGCCGTCTAGCGTGATGCGGCCGGTATTGCACTTTTACATTCTCATGATGATTCCCCATGTTAACCCCAAGTCTGTGTACCTGTAATGAATAGAAATATTGAATAAAATAAATAACGATCAAATCGTTCAACGATTGGCGCCCAATAATGAGTATACTCGTCGTTGGCAGTGAATGAGTTAATGTGTGTTTTTAGGTGTGTGAATGTTTGTCAAAAATGCATGTCCCTGTGTGTGTGTGTGTGTGTGTGTATGCTTGTGTGGCCTAGCTGAGAACATGGCATCAGGCATGTCGCTCTCCATCTCATGCAACAGCATGTTCCGATATTCATGCACGTTATCGATTTACAGGGACTTGAGCCAAGTTGCACACTGAGGGTCGTACGAACGGCCCGGAGCATCAGCGAATGTGAGCTTCCCTCCGTCTAGGACATACTGTATACGACGGACCGTGTGTCAACAGCGCCCGCGGGATTAAAGACCCCAACCGGCCCAACTGTGGACTGTTTCCATTGTTGCCATCTGGTTAACACATTAATTACCAAGAACAAGTATACTCGTTATTGCCCGCCATGCGTTCAGCGCCAACAACGAGTTAACTCGTTTTTGGGATCGTTATTTATTTTATTCGCTATATCTATTCATAATTCATGGCTGCAGCCTCTGTAGACCCTTCAGACCCTGTCTGGGCTAGCAGACGGTCAACACCGCCCTCTACTGCCTTGCGGAGCTATTGCATTCCATTGGAAATGGGCTGGTGTGTTTTATGAGCCGATCTGAGCCGTGGGGGCGGGGTTTAAATACTCGGGCAGGCCAGGGGCTTACAACGACGGCATGGAATACTAACCCCGCCCGCTCGTTCATGTGTAACGCTCGGTAATGTCGGGGACATGATCGCTGTGGATATCTGGAATGGCGATCAGATAATTGGATTATTTTTTTTGCATTACATCCGATACCAGGTAAGGAATCTATATATAAAATCTTGCGTTGATCTAGGGCTGGGCGATTAATCGATTTTTTGATTAATTGGAATTAATGATCTAGGACGATTTTCAAAAAATATAAATTAATTCTTTTTTATATATTTTTTTTAGATTCATCTTTTATTTGACAAAAAGTTATGTTTGGTGAAAGTTAGATTTGCACTTTATTAATCCCAATAGGGCAATTCATTCTTGTTTGATGATCAAGAGGCACGTTTTATTTGTTTTAAGTGAAGTTTGGTGAAAAAGCTATTATTGCACTATTAATCCCAATAGGGACATTCATCTTTGTTTGATCAAGAGTAACCTTTTATATATACAGTATATATATATATATTATATATATTTTTTTTAAGTGAAGATTGGTGAAAGTTAGGTTTGCAATTCATCTTGGTTTGATAATTTTTTTGTGTCAAATAAAAACAAAGGTTATTTGAATGATTTCCTAGGCGTTTCTAGTTTTCAAGAGAAAAAAATCGATAAAAATCGGAAATCGGATTAAAAAACATTTATTCTGAGATTAAATTTTTAGGCCATATCGCCCAGCCCTACGTTGATCTGATATTTCTTTCTACCGCGATCAAAGCTATCTGTGTGTATGTGTATGTGCTTATTACCGTTGAGTGGGAGGAGGTGGCGGGGGGAGCATCGCGCTACGAGGGCCATTTCATGTATGCACGAGGAGATATAATAATGATAATCTAGCGTCGATTTTAGGATGATTAGATAATCAGCCAAAAAATTACAACGTTATGACTGGATTACACTAAAATGCCTTTTTCTCGTCTTTTCCTGGAATTACTCAGAATAACCCAAACCATACTCGTATTCAAAACGGTATAAAACGGAAATGTACGGATGAAAAAACAATCTGTTTTGTGCATGTTAACTGGAAGCAACTCACTGACAATCGATGGGTGTATTAGACCCATAGCTATAATATAAGATATATTTTAAGCACTCGCAAATGTCGCAGTCTAAAACTATATCCATTGAATAAAGACCTGGCGCTGAAGGGTCAATGTGTTAACACATTGGGGACGAAGCACGTATAAATACGGGTTTCGAATCCATGCGGTGTGGACAGAATCACGTATATAGCCGTGGAAAGTTGTTATTGCTTTTATTCCATTTTAATAACCGGGTCAAGGTCGCGGAGCGGCACTGCATATATTCCCTAGTCTGTGAATTCGAGAAGCTGCAATACCGGCCAGATCCTCTTAGGGGCGCCATCGCGCTACTGCAATGTGCCCTGTGGGCGAACGGATGACTTTTTTTTCCCTTTCAATGGAGATTTTTAGTACCCGGATTCTGATACAGCATCATGTACCATGGATTACGTTTCAAATTGCAGATTTCACCATGGAATAAGGGGATTTATCATCAGCCAATGGACATATCGATCTACCAGATGCCGATCGATAACGGGGAAATGCTCGGGGGTATCCCACCGGCTCATGGTAAGATCTTTTTCACGTGAATTACAGCCGGATCAGAGCTTGCTATGATACGCAGCCAGCCGAGCAGCGTATGTGGCTAGTTACACTGCTATTGGTAATCAATAATAATAAACGACGTCCCCCGCCCCCCCCCCCCTTTGATGCATACATGCTTTGGGACAGTCCCGATGATATGCAGTTTGAGTTATTTCTTTAACATCTGTTAAACGGAAATGCCGTTGGATATAACGTTAGCAGCTATTAGCCATTTATCTAGCCCCCCAGAAAATATACAAGACAAAATCCGCTATAATGCTTATATTCACGGCGCTATAAAATGACAACCTATTGATGCATTTTTTTTTCTTTAACACTATGGCGACCGCAGTCTTGCAGCGATTTAGGCCTCAGAGGACAAGAGGATTGTAAACAAACCGATGTACTTTCTAAGAGCTATATATATCATTTATAGTATTGCTATCTGTCCATTCTCATTGTCACTTGAGTGCATAAACCGTGCCTTCATAATGGCCTAAAGAAAATAAAAATCCATCGGTTGGTTGTCAGTTTATAGCGTCGTGAATATAAGGTTTAACCACCACGTATAAAAAGATCCACCGCACAGAGAAACAAAACCGACGGAGGTATGGCATTTCCAGATTTTTACCACTATTTTAAGGCGTACACTTTAAGACCACTGACAACCTGGTTTGATCCCCAAGCATCAGTATCCTGGAGAAATTTAGAAGTAAATATAGTAGCACCACATAGACTGCAGGACATAGTATACACCAAATTATCAATTAAGCAATGCGAAGTGAAATTTGGCCCCATTATTATTCATGCGATCCGGATATGGCGTGAAACACACACAAAAAATTCTAACCCACATAAATGGCAGTCATGCTCCCCTATTCAATAACAATGCACTCCTGATTGGAAAACGACCTATAAGATACCCTAAATGGGAAAAGCAGGGCATACACACGTTAGGAGACGTTTTCAACAAACAGGGTTTTTGTAGATATGAAGAAATACATAAAAAATGTAATCTCACCAGTTCCACATATTATTTTTACGCACAGTTATTGTTATGTTTGAAGGCTCATGGAGTCCCATTAAGGATACCAATTGAACACCACAAATTCTTCTATGAAAGAGAGACATCGAGAGGTTTTGTATCAGATTTTTATCATCAATTACTAACGTCCTCGTATGGAATCCTCCACCTAGACTCAGTCTGGAGGGCGGACCATCAACAAATCAATCTTAACTATATTCATAGGACATACCTGACTCCTATAAGATTGAACAGAATGGGACTTAAACAAGACTCCAGATGCTCCTTATGTATAAATGGGGATGAGGGTACATTTATGCACATGTACTGGGATTGCCCACCAGTTAAGATATTCTGGAAAGAAGTGTCCCAGCAATTATCAAATTTCTTAATTCTGAATATACCTGTACACCCCTCTGTATTGCTGTTGAATGATGTTTTTGAGTTTGCAGTCCCTATACAGCTAAAGAGATTCGTTTTTTCTTTTTGTATTTTATTTTTTTATAATTTTTTAAACAAACACATAAACAAACATGATAAGATATACAAGCATTAGTTGTCAGTGTACATCCAATGAAATCACATTTTAGTTAATTGTCTTATATAGGATATACCCTTAATACCTGTTATCTAAAAACCTACACACATAATGCTCCAGCTCGTACCCCCCCCCCCCCCAGCTTTTATTTTCTCCACCACTTCTAACCACAATGTCATTTTGGATTCATTGAGACCCAAAATTCTTGCTGTAGATATTTCTTGATAGATCACATCGAGATATGTAATAATCCAGACCTTTCGGCAAATTTTTTCCGGTTGGAACCATTGTGATGCCATCAGCTTTTTAGCCACTGTGATACCCGATAAAACCAATCTCTTTAGCTGTGGATGTACTGCACACTCAAAAACATCATTCAGCAGTAGTACAGAGGGGTGTACAGGTATATTCCAAGTTAAGAGATTTGATAGTTGCTGGGTCACCTCTTTCCAGAATATCTTAACTGGTGGGCAGTCCCAGTACATGTGCATAAATGTCCCCTCGTCCCCATTTGTACATAAGGAGCATTTGGAGTCTTGTATAAGACCCATTTTTTTCAGTCTTATAGGAGTCAAGTATGTCCTGTGAATATAGTTAAGATTGGTTTGTTGATGGTCCGGGTTCCTTGATGTGAATCGAATATTTGCCCAGGCTTCTTGCCAATCAAAATCACTTTCACTTTAAAGAGATTAGTTTTATCTGGTATCACAGCGGCTAAAAAGCTGATAGCATCACGATGGTTTCAACCGGAAAAAATGTGCCGGAAGGTTTGGATTCTTACATATCTCAATGTGATTTATCTAGAAATATCTACAGCAAGAATTTTGGGTGTCAGTGAATCCAAAATTGCAATGTGGTTAGAAGTGGTGGAGAGAATAAAAGCTAGCATATGAATTGTAGTGCCTGGGTAGGAGCGAATGATAATGGATGGATTATCCAAGTGGGGGTCCGGGGGGGGGGAGCGAGCGAGAGCATATGTGTAGGGTATTAGATAACAAGTATTAGGTGTATATCTCGTATAATATTTATTTAAATGGTGATTTCATTGGATGTGTACTGTTAATTAATGCTTGTATATCTAATTTTATGTTGTTATGTTTATGTTTATGTGTATGTTTAAAAAATTATAAAAAAAAAAAATATAAAAAAAAAAAAACATTAAAGGGACATGCCAACATTCTTCTTCAGAGTCTGTTAAAATAGATACCAATTTCCTCTCTGTGTGTTCAGTGGAAAGCTATCCGGCTGCGGGCTGGTCTAGTTTAGCACAAATTAGTGGAAGCGGATATGGGTCAGCTAGCCTGGCTGTTGGATAAAAACACCTCTCCTAGAGTTTTAAGCTAGGCTAGTTGATCCGTATTTGCTTCTATTTATTTGTGCTGGGCTGGGATAGCTTGCAGCCGGATGGCTTTCTACTGAACGCACACAGGAAATTGGTATCCATCTTCTTGTCTGACTCTGGAGAACCACATTTCCCATAATGTTGGCGTGTTCCTTTAAAATAATACACTGTGCAGATCAAGAATTATTGGAATGTAGGAGGCTGATTGCACTTGGAATAAATAACTTCTTATAGACAAAAAAAAAAAATGTATTGCGCTTTTCGTCTAGACTTTTCTTCAGGAGGCTGCAAAAAAGGCTAAACGTTGGCGCCGTTATATCAAACGCCATTTCTGCTGTATATATACGAATGAAATAAAACAAACTGCGTAGCATCCGGACTATTACAGAGCATCTATGGATGAAATGGGGGCGGCGGGGAACGCCGATCAGTATTATTGATTAGCAATAGAGTGTGCGTTCAGGTAGCCAATGTCAGTAGTCTATCACGTTAGGTTATAAAACAATGTCCAATCCAGCTGTAATTTGGGGTAATATTATCCTACCATCAGGCCATGTGATCGCCGGCAGCATTTCCTCACCAGTCATCGGATTCTGGTAGATCGATATGTACATTGGCTAATCATAAATCCCATTATTCCACGCTGAAAAATACGTTCGGCAAGCTGATCAAAGATGGAGGGTCTTCTTTTGGAACCGAGGCTCATATGATCCGCCCACAGACTGTAAAAGAAATTTTCTTTAAAATCCCCTCAATGATACTGCAGTGGAGCGATGGCGCCCCTAAGCGGATCTGGCCGGTACTGCATGTTTCGAAAATCAAATATGTGGAAAGATCCTGCAAGTGGATCGGGGACCTAATAAGCGTTATAAATATGGAATAAAACAATAACAACTCGTCACGAGTGTACTCGTGGCTCTGGACCACAACGCATGGAATCGAAACACGTATATACTCGTGAACGGACGCCATAGTGTTAAGCCATTTTGAAGGGACGGTTTATGAACTCAATTGACAATGAGAATGGACAGATAGCAATACTATAAAGTATAGATTTAGCTCTACAAAAAGACACCGGTCTGTTTACAAAAGCTGGTCCTCAACCACTATATTAGACGGGTCCCAGCGGTCGCCAATGTGTTAATGCTTTTTGTTGTTGTTGTTGTTGTTGTTGTTGTTGTTGTTGTTGTTGTTGTTCTTAGCTCTATTTATTTTCATTAAAAAAAATTCTTATGTACCTTAGATACTATTGCTACCATGTATGCATACATACTGGGGGTTCACGATATTGATTTTTTTAACCCGATACCGATAACTTTCTGCTCCTCAAGGCCGATACCGATATTTATTGTATTATAAACGTTTTTTTTAAATGTATATTCCTGTAGTTTTGGCCTAACCAGATTTATCATGACATGAGCGTTACTACTATGAACAAAACAAAGCCAAGACAACAGTTTTGACTGATAAAGTGACCATATTTATTTTTCCAAATAAATATAATTTGAATCAGAAAATTCACAATCCGTCAACAACTTATAATACATCCAACCTAACAAGTCACCTGCAACATCACCACCGCTACGATGGTGTGTTAAAAGCCTACGACGACGCGCGAGCAGCTAAAGCTGCTGTGAATCCAAAGCCAGCTACAAAGGAACCCGCAGCGTTTGTACCTATTGACGAGGCGTTTGCTAAATTAAAGAAGTTTGACAGAAATGACCCAAGGGCTCAAGCCGCTAGCTTTTAAGCAGTGCTTGGTGGTGCAAATTAACCTGGCTACTACGGAGCAATAAGCTTTAGCTGCTCGCGCGTCGTCATAGGCTTTTAACACACCATCGTGGTGATGTTGCAGGTGACTTGTTAGGTTGGATGTATTATAAGTTGTTGCCCTTTTCCCTCCTCGTGGAACTTCTGTATTGCATTTGTTACAAATAGCAAGCAAACTTTTTTCCTCTGAAACTATTCCCACACTACTGACGCCATCTTTGTTTACATCCGCGCTGCCTCTGAAACTTACGTGGCCACGTCACAGCCAAGAAAGGGAGCGCTGGATTTGTGTAAAACGCCCTCTTCCTAAACCACACGCTATCAGTCGTACCACTGTACTGGCAAAACGGGAGGAGCCTACAGAAAAAACAAACGCCCTTCATCCCAATTCACCCACACCGCATTTTTTTTACCAAAAGATATTTTATTTATTATCGGAGCTATCAATAACGTTATCGGGTTTATCGGGATGACGTCATAATTGCTGATATCGGCCCGATAATTATCGTGCATCCCTAATACATACGGTACATAGCAATTATTTGCCCGTTCTATTCTCCTTCCATCCATCATCCATAGCAACACTATATTATCACCGACATCCATCCAACAGCCCATCTGAGGTTTCCTATTGCTAGGTTTTAGTGAGTCGTTCCTTATCTTCATTGGGGAAAGTCTGGGAGTGTCGCAAATTTGGATTTCATGGTGGTTTTTGTTCTTGATCTATTGTGATGTTTCTTCTTGACTTGTACAGTCCATGGGGGGCAATTCCTTGTGATCTCGGGCTATACAAATACATTTGATTTGGTACCGGAGTCTCAGGGCCCGGACCAGCAGGCTCCGGGACAGTTTTTCCCATAGATATATATCACTAGATGACCGGAAGAAACTCAATGTCAAATGACTATAGTATTGTATCCATGGCTATAATATAGAATATAGATTTAGCTCTACAAACAAGGTGACTAACTCCCATCGTTTACAGCGTGTCAGTAGCTACCACAGGATAAGGATAATAGCTGGCAGCCAAGGAGTTAAAGCAGTAGTCCACTCAAGCAAGATGGTCACCGGTGAACTACGCGGGAGACTCCGCCTTGAGCCATCTAGTGTTTATATATATATCTATGGTTTTCCCCCCCAGGCAGTAAGCCTAATGAACAAATAAAGGCCTGCTGCCCGTCTGCCCACTACTCTCTGTACCGAGTCACAATAGTGTGATCATTGTATTATAATTGAGACCGCTCACATGAAGTCAGAGGACTGTTTTCCTTTTAGCGAATGATAATCCTGAATCCGTGATCAACATTGCTTGGTTGTTGACATCTAACCCAGGCCGGTGCTTGTGTTGTTATAATCGTTGTGTTGACATTATCAGGTGCTTGTGTTGTTATAATCGTCGTGTTGACATTATCAGGTGCTTGTGTTGTTATAATCGTCGTGTTGACATTATCAGGTGCTTGTGTTGTTATAATCGTCGTGTTGACATTATCAGGTGCTTGTGTTGTTATAATTGTCGTGTTGACATTATCAGGTAAGCGCAAAGTTTCTTGTTTATATGCTTTACTGTGTGAATTGACCTGGATATGCTATAGGAACAACGTGTTCTGGCAGTCATGCACATTTAGCGGGTTACAGGGGCTCAAGCCAATTTGCACACTGACACAGTAAGCACTGGTATGTGTGGTTATGTGTGTGAGGAAGGGAGTGAGAGTGCCGACTACCGAGGCCAATGTTCCACAATATGTAATGATCCAAATCAAAGTGCAAAAGAAACTTCAAATTCAAATACACTATAAAACAACTTTCCTCTACTTTCCTCTTCATCAACTTTGATATAACATGACCCAGCAGGTTGTTTATGTGGGGCCAGACCACCTGCTCTCTTCAACTTGCCAGTACCTGTTCCTAGACCAGATCTGGGAGCAGACATGGTTTTTTCTGAATGGGTTCCTGGGGTAGAATGATAAGAGCATATTTTCATATTCCGATTAAATTGTATTGCCTATATTTACGTCTATATTATATGTATTCTTCTATTACCCTGCCCATACCTGTACCTCCCCTCCCCCTCCCCCATGCTGCTATGACGCCCGCATTTCCCCAAGAGGATCAATAAAGGAATAGCTTATCTTATCTTCAGGATGTTGATTTACACTACACAGTGCAGGTATGTGTGTACATAATGTGTGTGTATGTATGTTTGTCAAAATGCGTGTGTGTGTGTGTGTGTGTGTGTGTGTGTGGATTAGCTGAGAGCATGGCATCTAGCAGGTCGCTCTTCATTGTGTGCTCTAGGAACAAAGTGTTCTGGTATTCATGTGCGTTATTAGGTTACGGGGACTCGAGCCAACTTGCACACTGACACAGTAAGCCAAGCTCAGGAATCTAGGACTCAACCCCAACATATGCAGTTGCATCGTGGACTTTCCGTCAGACCCAACACTGTGATTAAGACTCCGGCCTTAAATCACTGACTCCATGGCAGAGACCCTTAGACATGCCTTCATCACTTCTCGCCTTGACTACTGTAATGAACTGGTGTACCCAGCAACACCCTGGACAGGCTCCAGTATGTGCAGAACTCAGCTGCCAGGGTTCTCGCCCACAAGAAGCCCTGGCAGCACATCCCCCCAGGGGTGCGTTGGTGATTTCAAAGCTGGTTGCACTGTGTTTTAATGATGCCACGTGCACGCGTTCCCGGGCGTGTGCGCACGCTCCCACGCATGCGCATAAATGTTCCCTCGTGTGCGCACAGACTAAAGACAATGCCTAATTGCCTCTAGGAATGGAATGTAACACATTTCATTCACAAGTTTTGTGTAAATGTATCTGAGAACATAATTTGAACACACCTGACGACCTGAGCTATTGTTATGCAAAGTAGCCAGGTGGGTATTTGGCGAGTTGTCGCATCTGTCGAGTGCAGCGCATTCCTGTGTGCACGCGCGTGCTTCTGCTTACAGAGCCGGTTGCTCGGCGTGCAACCCCGTCCCATGAGCAACGCACCCCTGCATCCCCCCCACCACTCCCCTCCACTGGCTCTCGGTCAAGTCCCGTATATCATACCAGATCCTCATTCTCCGTTAACATCGGAAATTGCTCCTCCCCCTCTGTGTTCGCAGCACAGAGGACCTCACCTGAGACGTGCACAGCGGCCAGGTGGTGAAGAAGGCCTCTTTCACCACAAGCTGCTGAAGAAATTCGGCACGGGCCCCAGATCCTACGAGCCTTCTACAGATGCACCACGAGAGCATCCTGACGGGATGCATCATTGCCTGGTATGGGAACTGCTCTGTCCTCAATTGCAAAGCGCTGTAGAGGGTGGTACCAACAGCCCAGAGCATCAGCAGATGTGAGCTTCCCTCCATCCAGGACGCGTGTATCCTTTCCGCAACGGAATTCGGTTTCCGGGTTCCTCTGATTGGCCGCGACCCCCACGTGACCCGCCCCCCCTATCCACCGCTCTGCCGCTGCCGCGCGCGGCAGAGCGAGCGGCCGCGGACTCGCTCGCTTCCTCAATTTATACGCATGGAAGTATTGACTGAATGAATGAATGAATGAAAACTTTATTTAACAGATTGCAGAATGGGTACAATACAGTACGGCTCAATACACACAATTGTTAAGGGGATGCAGACCTGAGAAAGACGTTTGTCTTGTTTACATCAGGGTCCCCCATTTTCAATTCATATAGAACGACTACGCCGTAACAAATCATTAAAGAAATATACCGTTAACTGGAATATGTTGTGCCTTTACACATACCGTAATTCCTCTAATAGTAACCCCGGCTTGTATTTGTTTCAACTGTAGCGGGTACCAGGCTTGTATTAGGAGGAGGCCTGTATAAGAGGGAGGCCTATATTTCAAATTTTCAAACGGATTATAATGAATAAATCAACATTTTGTGTCAGTTTGAACCCAGTAAAATGTACTGGGTTCATTTATTGAAACCAAGTACTGTATGAAATAGTAAACAGTGCAATACAGGTGGTCACTGGTCATTTCAACGTTTTCAAAGTGAAATCAAGTAACTAGCTCAGTATGCAGCTCAGTATATTAGTAACCCGGCTTGTATTAGGAGGCCAGCTTATAATTGCTTAGCTCAAGAGCGCACCCGGCCATTAATAGAGACCCGGCTTGTATTTGAGACCCGGTTACTATTAGAGGAATTACGGTATGTTGGATTATGTAATTGGTTTGTCATGACAAACAAATAAAATATCGCATCGCCGGCTGTCTCTGGCTTGCTCGAGCGGACACCAGAGCTCAGCCCGCGGCGAGAATGTGCTGCCGCGAGCGGCATCGCCTCTGAGGAGGTGGCTACAACATCAACACACAGTGACTACATGCAGTCACTGTGTGTTGTTGTAGCCAGCGGGTAAATCGCGATTTTTTTTATTTGTTTGTCATGACAAACCAATTACATAATCCAACATATGTGTAAAGGCACAACATATTCCAGTTAACGGTATATTTTTTTAATGATTTGTTACGGCGTAGTCGTTCTATATGAATTGAAAATGGGGGACCCTGATGTAAACAAGACAAACGTCTTTCTCAGGTCTGCATCCCCTTAACAATTGTGTGTATTGAGCCGTACTGTATTGTACCCATTCTGCAATCTGTTAAATAAAGTTTTCATTCATTCATTCAGTCAATACTTCCATGCGTATAAATTGAGGAAGCGAGCGAGTCCGCGGCCGCTCGCTCTGCCGTGCACGGCAGCGGCAGAGCGGTGGATAGGGGGGCGGGTCACGTGGGGTTCGCGGCCAATCTCAGAGGAACCCGGAAACCGAATTCCGTTGCGGAAAGGATACACGCATCCAGGACATAATCAACAGAAGGTGTGTCAGCAAAGGCCGAAGGATTATCAAAGACTGATTCAGCTGATGCCGCCTGGTAAAAGGTATCGGAGACTCAGGGCCCGGACCAGCCGGCCCCAGGACAGTTTCTCCCCCCAGGCATTCTGACTCATGAACAAATAACCTGCTGCCTGTCTGCCCACTACTCTCTGTACTGAGTCACAATATTGTGATTATTGTATTATAATTTGTTTATGCTGCGACTTTGCACACACTACATCCATACTGTGATTATTATACTATAATTTAGAGCTATTTTATCATCGTTTTTGCTGCTACTCTGGAAGTGAGCGAGTGTGTGATGACTAATGAGGTCAATATTCCACAATATGTAATGATCAAAATCAAATGCAAAAGAAACTTCAAATTAAAATACACTATCAAAAACCATTCAACTTTACTTTATAAAAAAAAGAAAAAGAAAATGTATATCTCATAACATGAGTCTCAGAGAAGATCTGACACAGCTCTTTGACCACGGTTGCCATTAATTGTCTCTTCAATTAGTGCATAATGTTAATGTTTACAAAAAACAAATAAGCTGATTGATATGTACAAACTATACATATCACTAGAGAAATACGTACATTATCTGACGTGGTCATTAATCGTTCATTGTACTTCTCTGATGAGTACATAGGAACTCACAATGTACGTATCTGACAAACATGCTCTCGGGGGAAGGCCCAGCCCACCCGGTGGTACCAAGTAGGCCCAGACTACGCCTGCATGGAGACCCTGGCATCAACAAGCCTCTCAACCGCATGCTAGGCCCAGATGGCATCTCAATGTTACAGTGCTCTGGTGATGCCTGGACCTAGGGCTGGGCCATTAATCGATTTTATCGATTAATTCGAATGAATGATTTAGGAAGATTTTTTCAAAATGAAAATCGATTAAAAAATTCAATAAAAATAAATATTTTTTAACTCAATGGAGGCCAAACCCGAGATAAGTCGAGTTAACTTGCTAGCGGTTGGGCGCCAGACCCGAGATTTCTCGAGTTTGGTAGTTTATTCCTTTATTCGATATTTTTATTCATTATTCATCCAGGGACCTTGGTGGGATTGGGAATGAGTCTGAGATCGCCAAAGTGCAATACCGACCGCATCCAGCTAGACGGCGGTATCGAGCACCCTTTGTAACCTTGTATATTGGCCTGTATAATGGCCAAATGTCTATAGCTATCTAATAGCAAATGTACCTTTACACCCCTAATAGCGGTCATCTGGTAATCGGAAGGCTCCTCCCGGGCAGTGTGTCGAAGTGTCCTTGAGCAAGGCACTTAAACCCTAACTGCTCCCGATGAGCAGGTTGGCAACCACTGCAGCATGTAACACAGCGATCAGACCAGATCCAAGACAGTGGTGGGTGGGTGGAGGGAGGGAGGGAGGGAGGGAGGGAGGGAGAGAAAGAAGGCGGTGGGAGGAGGGGTAAAGGAACTACTGTAAGAACTTGAAAAGAAAAAAGAAAGAGAAAGACAGAGAGAGAGAGAAGGCGGTGGGAGGAGGGGTAAAGGAACTACTGTAAGAACTAGAAGGGAAAAAAGAAAGCGAAAGACAGAGAGAGAGGGAGTGGGAGGGAGAGAGAGAGAGATATTGAAGTACAAGTGAAAGAGCTCACCCGCGGAGGAGTAAGGCCATCCTTTCTTGGACTGCCATTTCTGAGAACAAATAAAAACAGGGTACAGAAAGCTCAGTTGTTCCGCTTCAAGAACAGACCATACACCACGTTACATCACATCGTATCAATCTTGCCCAGGGCACCGTTTTGTTCCCTCTTACAGGCAGAAGAGTTTCCATATGATAACCCTTTCACTACCACACTACAGAAGGTTAACCTTTCACTACCACACTACCAAAGGGTTAACCCTTTCACTACCACACTACAGAAGGTTAACCCTTTCACTACCACACTACAGAAGGTTAACCTTTCACTACCACACTACAGAAGGTTAACCTTTCACTACCACACTACAGACGGTTAACAGTTTGGTTGTGAAAGGGTTAACCCTTTGTCGTGCGGCAGTGAAAGGGTTAACCTTCTGTAGTGTCGCAGTGAAAGGGTTAACCTGTTGGTAGTGTGGTAGTGAAAGGGTTAACATGGTCCCTGCCTTCCAGCCATATCAGCTTTTCTCTGTTTTTTATCAGATAAAAAGTGTGTTGAATACACAAGCTGGTACAACCTTGGTATCCGTTATCAGAACATCCTAACGGTCAGTTGGACAGAGCCATTCACTGTTTGAACGAGTCATTCTCCGTCGCGGAGCCTTTGGAGGGGAACTCTGGTAAAATAATAATAATAACACATTTAATTTGGTGGCGCCTTTCAGGACACCCAAGGTCACCTTACAGATCATAGAATTTTTTTTAATAAAAACATAAGGCAGTTAAAAGTCAAGGTTAACAATAAAACAAGCAACAGGAAGTATAAAAACAGTTAAGTTAAAATAACAAAACAAACAAACAGCAGGGGGGGGGTATAGGACAGTGACAGAGGTTATAGTGAATATGCGGGTTTGAACAGATGGTAAGGCATTGTAATGTGTACCTGTTCTCAAACGACTCCATGCTGTCCACCTCAGGTCTCTCGTGTGTCCTTGATACACCAATGCATTCTTTTACCTGGAATTGGGTGCATAAAAAAAATCACAATTGTCACTAGCTTACAGTAACCCACTAACCACTAGTTTGCAGTAACCCACTAACTACTAGTTTACAGTAACCCACTAACCACTAGTTTACAGTAACCCACTAACCACTAGTTTACAGTAACACACTAACTACTAGTTTACAGTAACTGACTAACCACTAGTTTACATGAATCCACTAACCACTAGTTTACAGTAACCCACTAACCACTAGTTTACAATAACCCAGTAACCACTAGTTTACAGTAACCCACTAACCATTACCATCCTATATGATACTACTTTATGTAGTACTATGTTATATTAATGACTGTCGGAGGATGTGAGCACACTGGCGAATCTTCATGTGAACAGTAGGCTTGCCACGGTAGTCTGTGTTATCGTTGTTACTGTTCAGGAATTTCCTTTTATAGAAATAAAACCCACTTAGTTCATTTTCGCATATCAGTGTCGACATTCATCAATTAAAAAACTCTCATTTGTAAAATACTAAGTGTTACAAAGGGTCAGATTAAACCGAATATATATATTTATTGCCTGAGATCCCATGTATAATATTTGTATATCGTTTGATATCCCTTGTATATTCTTTGTACATATACACGGAATATCCCTTTACCTGGTACAGGACAGACCATAATATTCGTTCTCCTATTGGAAGCGATCCCCTAGGCGCCAGTGACTTACCCCCTAGAGCTGACTTGAAAGCTACCGACATGACTTGTCTTAACATGCCCGCTTCTGCCCATGAATACGGCTACCGAAAGCAGAGCGGCACTATTTGTCCACCGTACGTATAAATATGACCAGCGAATACAGAACTTCCTTTTCAGTTCGCCTTCAGTTCAGTCTGGTTCAGTTACCAAGTAAAGCCTTACCCACTACGCAACGTGCGGTACAGCAGGGCTCGTATTGCCTCAAATAGAGTCGTGTTTATCCTACTACGTTTGTTTAACGTATCGTTCGCTCCTTACTAGTAAAAGCCTTCATTACGAGTCAAAGACCACGTGAAGTGAGTAATTGTGCGTCTACATAGAGCACTTATTGCCGCGTGCGAATAAGGATAGTAACGTCAAGTTCAATTGTGAACCACCGCGCACCACGGAGGATACCTACACCGGTGATTGCAGAGCCACCAGGCAGGATTATTATTCTTCATTCTTCACCAAGCGGCTGGAGCAGAGAACCGTCTACACCCACTGCTGTGGGATCTACACCGGCCCGTGGGGACATCACTCGAGCCCGTCTCTGTCGGAGCAGAGACTCCACGGCTTCCCCTTGTGCTGCTGCATACTCACTGGAATTACAGCGGCTGGTTTTCCCCGCGGAGCAGGGAGTAATACACCGTCTCCAGGTGCCTTGCTGAAGCCCTGTGGAACCATTGACCTTCATAGAGCATTGCCCCCCCCTGCTGGCTTACAACCGGTAGTATACCCCCCTTCCCAGAATATCCCTAGATCTAATTCCTAATATTCAGTATTGACTTGCCTACGCACATTCTTTGCCTTATAAGCAACTAAGTAATGTAATGTAATACTATTTGATGTAATAAATATTCTAAACAAGTATTTGTGTGGAAACCGTGTTATTGTGGAGAAGTTCTTATCATATACCTTTGTACGGTATTGGCCAGTAATGTACATAAGACGGTAGTAGTTTAATGATACTAATACTTGATTAATACAGTCAGGGAATTGTACCCCTCAGTTACAATTGGTCCTTCGAGCCGGATAATAATTAGCGTAATATTAATATAATATTAATATTGACATGGCCGATGACGAACACTCCACAAACGGTTCTCCTAAGCTAGATCGCCCGCAGCGCAGACGGCAGCCACCTCCCTATCTAGAGGCACTCTGTCAGTCCAATACCTAGCTTTAAAGGGAAATTAGATACGGATAAAATAACTAAAGCGGATAGTAAAATTATGTCCGACCCTAGCAACCAGGCTACCCCGCCAACAGAGGCCCTAGTGGGTTCTAATGTAACTGACCAAACTCACGGTGGGGACCAGGAGGGAACTGACACGACTTTATCCCCAGACAACGCCGACGAGGTAGTCCCCGGAGCGCTCCAGGATAAAGAAAGCCCTCCCGGGATGGAACCCGACCCACCACAAGAAGAGACGCGCACCCAGGGGATGGATCTCCTCGGTACGCAACAGGAGAACGGGTCTCCAACAAGTACTGCCGGGAGCCGATCGCCCCGAACGGCGTCTTCCCCCAGCGCGGCGGACAAGATGCTGGCGCAAGCACTCATCGCCACCCTGGCAGCCTCCACCGAACGCGATCGACTTCAAGCGCAACAGACGCGCGAGCGCGAACATTTTGCAGGCGAGCGAGAGCGCTTCCAGGCGCAACAAAGGAGTGAAGACGACCGCATAAGACTGGAGACCAGACGCCTCCAGACAGAAGAGAACATTGAGAGAAGCCGCGCCGATGCACAGCACGCCGCCGCCAATGCACAGCGCGACGTCGCACATGCCCAGCGCGACGCCGCCAACGCACAACGCGACGCTGCCCAGGCCAGCGCCAATGCGCAGCGCGACGTCGCCAATGCCCAGCGCGAAGCAGCGCGCGACGCCGCCCATGCCCAGCGCGAGGCAGAGCGCGACCGGCTGCAGGCGGAGCTGATGGACAAACTGGTTGCCATGGCGACACCCCCTCACTCCACACGGAGCTCTCAGAGATCGTCAAGACATGGGTCTAGGACACATTCCCCTACCCGACGAAGCGACCCGGGACCCCGCCAACAGGAGGATCCTGTCCACGTCTCCGAACCCCCTCCCCAGCCGGTCCATACGAGACCCAGCAACCGGGAAGAACCGAACCACGCCGAGAGACTGAACAGAAGACTCCAGGTCCTAGCAGAGGAAGAGGAGGAGGAAGAGGAGGAATGTCAAGCCGACCAGCAGCAACGTACTCTGGCCCAGGAGGCCCAGTACAGCCCCGACCAGCAGCAACGTACTCTGGACCAGGAGGTCCAGTACAGCCCAGAAGTCAGCCCAGAGGCCCTGCGCTACAAACCCCCGACTCAACTCACGGGTGAGTTTGACGCACCGCCAGCCCCGAGGGACAGCACCTGGGTACCCGACCTTTGGTACCCACCAAGTACCAGCCCAAGACGACACGCACGGGGAGACTCGCCTAGGAGGCCTCTTCCCCAACGCTCACCGATGTGTCAGTCATCCATGGCATCGTACCTTGGCGCACCGACGTTTCCAGACTTCACCCATGAGAACCGAGCACAGTACACGGAGCTACGGATGTGCTTAGAGACAATGATGGTTGATGTAGCTGATGAACGCCACAAGTATGCTACCCTATTGAAGCACCTCAAGGTGCCCCGAGCGCACAATATAGCGCTGGCCTATGCCAACTCTACTACCCCATACACAGCGGCTCTAGCAGCACTCGACCAACGGTATGGACGCGTATGGGACTACGTGATACAGGAGATAAGAGACATTGACCGTCTCCCCCCAGCCAGAGACAACAGAGCGCTAGATGACCTGTCTATCAAGGTACAGTCCCTGGTAGGGATGCTGGGGTCCCAAAAGGAAAAGGGTATCTACGAACTGTACGCTAACTCTAACGTAGAGAGGATATTAGAGAAGCTCCCTCCCGCCCGACAAGAGCGCTTCAGGCGGCAGAGAGACTACCGCGACCCCAACGGTCCAGAGGCATCCCTCCTAGACCTATCTGAGTTCCTCGCCAGGGAGGTCAGTAGCCTACGACTCGACACGTTCGTATGGAGTGGACCAAGCCCAAGACTCGGACCTCGGGGACAAACGGATAACCGCCGGTTGGTGACCGTTATGCACCAAGCCGAATCAGTACCACACAAGAACCACAACACCCCCTCGACGAAAGAGGACCAGTGGAAGATTGAGTGCCAGTACTGTGAGGGAGAACATCGGCTGTATCAGTGCGAAGATTTCAAGAAGCTGACCACGGATGATGTGAGTCAGTGGGTCAAGGACCACCGCCGCTGCTTCCGCTGCGCGCGCAGCCACCTAGCAGCTGAGTGCCGCTTGAAGAAGAAGTGCAGCAGGTGCGGTGGCACCCACCTGGAGGTCCTGCATGACATCAACAGGCGTCAGCCAGGACAACAGAGTGGGCCCGTCGCGGTGATGTACCATGCCGAGGCGGTGGCACCAGCACCAAAGTTCCACCAGACCGCTCCCTGGTGTCCCGACTGCTACGGCAGACACTGGGAGCCACGGTGCGACTCGCACCATATAGATTCTACGTCACCACCCACAGGAGTGCTCCACATTGACCAGCATAGCGGGACCCCCCGTGTGCTCCTCAAAGTGGTCAGAGTGCTCCTGAGCTACGAGGACAAGGTCCTGGACACTTACGCCGTCCTGGACGATGGGTCTGAAAAGACTCTCCTCCTCGCTTCCGCAGCAGCCCAGTTGGGCCTGCGAGGTGTCAAAGATACAATGACCATACGCACCATCAGAAGGGACCAGAAGACCATAAAGGGTGAAAAGGTCTCCTTCAAGATAGGAGCAGTGGACCAGCCCGAGAAGCAGTATAGTATAACTAACGTCTTCACCAGCCACGACATAGGCCTGTCTCAGTACACCTACCCCATCCCACAGCTGATGGCTAAGTATGTGCACCTACGTCAACTACCTATACCGCTTATCGACGGCGCCACACCGACCCTGCTCATCGGCTCCGACCACGCGGACCTCATTCTCCCAATTGAGGCGGCCCACGTCGGACACAAAGGATGCCCAGTCGCGGTTCAGACCCGACTGGGATGGACGCTCCAGGGCCCCCTCTACGGACTTGACAGTCAACCCACGTCTACACGCTGCCTACACACAGAGGCGAGCGACACCGGCCTCTCCCCCGTACAGCAGAGGCTATTGACATTAAGCGAGAGGCCCGTGAGAGAACCGTGGGTACCAGAGGGAGTTCGGAACTCCACCCCCCTCAGCTGCGCTTCAGACGTGGCTGACCTCGAACCCAGCACCCCAAGCGACTCCTTGACGGGACGGCCGGGACCGGCCCCTCCTCAGATGGGGTACAGAGCAAACAAGAGAAACAGACGGAGGAGGAGAAAGCACAGCCAAGCACAGATCAAAGCAGTCTCAGGCCCGCTTCCTCCTAAGCCCCCCTTCATCCCGTCCAGTCGTCATGACCATAGCCCAGTCACTACCCCGAGCTGCGTGGCCGGCCGGCCGCGTAAGCAAAGTGACCACTGGTGCCGACGGAAAGGTCAGAGTGGCAGAAGTGCTCGGCCAAGGGCGGACCTACAACCGACCCGTGGCGAGGCTGATAGAGTCGCCAAGGCTCCCCGACTCGCTTAATGATGACCATGACCCATGACTTTGTGAACTGACCGACCCCTCACAACGGACATTGAGTAGTGGACAGTGCGGTTAATCTGTCTCTGCTTAGCTAATTAGGTGGGACTAATTAGGGGGCGGCTGTTACAAAGGGTCAGATTAAACCGAATATATATATTTATTGCCTGAGATCCCATGTATAATATTTGTATATCGTTTGATATCCCTTGTATATTCTTTGTACATATACACGGAATATCCCTTTACCTGGTACAGGACAGACCATAATATTCGTTCTCCTATTGGAAGCGATCCCCTAGGCGCCAGTGACTTACCCCCTAGAGCTGACTTGAAAGCTACCGACATGACTTGTCTTAACATGCCCGCTTCTGCCCATGAATACGGCTACCGAAAGCAGAGCGGCACTATTTGTCCACCGTACGTATAAATATGACCAGCGAATACAGAACTTCCTTTTCAGTTCGCCTTCAGTTCAGTCTGGTTCAGTTACCAAGTAAAGCCTTACCCACTACGCAACGTGCGGTACAGCAGGGCTCGTATTGCCTCAAATAGAGTCGTGTTTATCCTACTACGTTTGTTTAACGTATCGTTCGCTCCTTACTAGTAAAAGCCTTCATTACGAGTCAAAGACCACGTGAAGTGAGTAATTGTGCGTCTACATAGAGCACTTATTGCCGCGTGCGAATAAGGATAGTAACGTCAAGTTCAATTGTGAACCACCGCGCACCACGGAGGATACCTACACCGGTGATTGCAGAGCCACCAGGCAGGATTATTATTCTTCATTCTTCACCAAGCGGCTGGAGCAGAGAACCGTCTACACCCACTGCTGTGGGATCTACACCGGCCCGTGGGGACATCACTCGAGCCCGTCTCTGTCGGAGCAGAGACTCCACGGCTTCCCCTTGTGCTGCTGCATACTCACTGGAATTACAGCGGCTGGTTTTCCCCGCGGAGCAGGGAGTAATACACCGTCTCCAGGTGCCTTGCTGAAGCCCTGTGGAACCATTGACCTTCATAGAGCATTGCCCCCCCCTGCTGGCTTACAACCGGTAGTATACCCCCCTTCCCAGAATATCCCTAGATCTAATTCCTAATATTCAGTATTGACTTGCCTACGCACATTCTTTGCCTTATAAGCAACTAAGTAATGTAATGTAATACTATTTGATGTAATAAATATTCTAAACAAGTATTTGTGTGGAAACCGTGTTATTGTGGAGAAGTTCTTATCATATACCTTTGTACGGTATTGGCCAGTAATGTACATAAGACGGTAGTAGTTTAATGATACTAATACTTGATTAATACAGTCAGGGAATTGTACCCCTCAGTTACAATTGGTCCTTCGAGCCGGATAATAATTAGCGTAATATTAATATAATATTAATATTGACATGGCCGATGACGAACACTCCACAAACGGTTCTCCTAAGCTAGATCGCCCGCAGCGCAGACGGCAGCCACCTCCCTATCTAGAGGCACTCTGTCAGTCCAATACCTAGCTTTAAAGGGAAATTAGATACGGATAAAATAACTAAAGCGGATAGTAAAATTATGTCCGACCCTAGCAACCAGGCTACCCCGCCAACAGAGGCCCTAGTGGGTTCTAATGTAACTGACCAAACTCACGGTGGGGACCAGGAGGGAACTGACACGACTTTATCCCCAGACAACGCCGACGAGGTAGTCCCCGGAGCGCTCCAGGATAAAGAAAGCCCTCCCGGGATGGAACCCGACCCACCACAAGAAGAGACGCGCACCCAGGGGATGGATCTCCTCGGTACGCAACAGGAGAACGGGTCTCCAACAAGTACTGCCGGGAGCCGATCGCCCCGAACGGCGTCTTCCCCCAGCGCGGCGGACAAGATGCTGGCGCAAGCACTCATCGCCACCCTGGCAGCCTCCACCGAACGCGATCGACTTCAAGCGCAACAGACGCGCGAGCGCGAACATTTTGCAGGCGAGCGAGAGCGCTTCCAGGCGCAACAAAGGAGTGAAGACGACCGCATAAGACTGGAGACCAGACGCCTCCAGACAGAAGAGAACATTGAGAGAAGCCGCGCCGATGCACAGCACGCCGCCGCCAATGCACAGCGCGACGTCGCACATGCCCAGCGCGACGCCGCCAACGCACAACGCGACGCTGCCCAGGCCAGCGCCAATGCGCAGCGCGACGTCGCCAATGCCCAGCGCGAAGCAGCGCGCGACGCCGCCCATGCCCAGCGCGAGGCAGAGCGCGACCGGCTGCAGGCGGAGCTGATGGACAAACTGGTTGCCATGGCGACACCCCCTCACTCCACACGGAGCTCTCAGAGATCGTCAAGACATGGGTCTAGGACACATTCCCCTACCCGACGAAGCGACCCGGGACCCCGCCAACAGGAGGATCCTGTCCACGTCTCCGAACCCCCTCCCCAGCCGGTCCATACGAGACCCAGCAACCGGGAAGAACCGAACCACGCCGAGAGACTGAACAGAAGACTCCAGGTCCTAGCAGAGGAAGAGGAGGAGGAAGAGGAGGAATGTCAAGCCGACCAGCAGCAACGTACTCTGGCCCAGGAGGCCCAGTACAGCCCCGACCAGCAGCAACGTACTCTGGACCAGGAGGTCCAGTACAGCCCAGAAGTCAGCCCAGAGGCCCTGCGCTACAAACCCCCGACTCAACTCACGGGTGAGTTTGACGCACCGCCAGCCCCGAGGGACAGCACCTGGGTACCCGACCTTCGGTACCCACCAAGTACCAGCCCAAGACGACACGCACGGGGAGACTCGCCTAGGAGGCCTCTTCCCCAACGCTCACCGATGTGTCAGTCATCCATGGCATCGTACCTTGGCGCACCGACGTTTCCAGACTTCACCCATGAGAACCGAGCACAGTACACGGAGCTACGGATGTGCTTAGAGACAATGATGGTTGATGTAGCTGATGAACGCCACAAGTATGCTACCCTATTGAAGCACCTCAAGGTGCCCCGAGCGCACAATATAGCGCTGGCCTATGCCAACTCTACTACCCCATACACAGCGGCTCTAGCAGCACTCGACCAACGGTATGGACGCGTATGGGACTACGTGATACAGGAGATAAGAGACATTGACCGTCTCCCCCCAGCCAGAGACAACAGAGCGCTAGATGACCTGTCTATCAAGGTACAGTCCCTGGTAGGGATGCTGGGGTCCCAAAAGGAAAAGGGTATCTACGAACTGTACGCTAACTCTAACGTAGAGAGGATATTAGAGAAGCTCCCTCCCGCCCGACAAGAGCGCTTCAGGCGGCAGAGAGACTACCGCGACCCCAACGGTCCAGAGGCATCCCTCCTAGACCTATCTGAGTTCCTCGCCAGGGAGGTCAGTAGCCTACGACTCGACACGTTTGTATGGAGTGGACCAAGCCCAAGACTCGGACCTCGGGGACAAACGGATAACCGCCGGTTGGTGACCGTTATGCACCAAGCCGAATCAGTACCACACAAGAACCACAACACCCCCTCGACGAAAGAGGACCAGTGGAAGATTGAGTGCCAGTACTGTGAGGGAGAACATCGGCTGTATCAGTGCGAAGATTTCAAGAAGCTGACCACGGATGATGTGAGTCAGTGGGTCAAGGACCACCGCCGCTGCTTCCGCTGCGCGCGCAGCCACCTAGCAGCTGAGTGCCGCTTGAAGAAGAAGTGCAGCAGGTGCGGTGGCACCCACCTGGAGGTCCTGCATGACATCAACAGGCGTCAGCCAGGACAACAGAGTGGGCCCGTCGCGGTGATGTACCATGCCGAGGCGGTGGCACCAGCACCAAAGTTCCACCAGACCGCTCCCTGGTGTCCCGACTGCTACGGCAGACACTGGGAGCCACGGTGCGACTCGCACCATATAGATTCTACGTCACCACCCACAGGAGTGCTCCACATTGACCAGCATAGCGGGACCCCCCGTGTGCTCCTCAAAGTGGTCAGAGTGCTCCTGAGCTACGAGGACAAGGTCCTGGACACTTACGCCGTCCTGGACGATGGGTCTGAAAAGACTCTCCTCCTCGCTTCCGCAGCAGCCCAGTTGGGCCTGCGAGGTGTCAAAGATACAATGACCATACGCACCATCAGAAGGGACCAGAAGACCATAAAGGGTGAAAAGGTCTCCTTCAAGATAGGAGCAGTGGACCAGCCCGAGAAGCAGTATAGTATAACTAACGTCTTCACCAGCCACGACATAGGCCTGTCTCAGTACACCTACCCCATCCCACAGCTGATGGCTAAGTATGTGCACCTACGTCAACTACCTATACCGCTTATCGACGGCGCCACACCGACCCTGCTCATCGGCTCCGACCACGCGGACCTCATTCTCCCAATTGAGGCGGCCCACGTCGGACACAAAGGATGCCCAGTCGCGGTTCAGACCCGACTGGGATGGACGCTCCAGGGCCCCCTCTACGGACTTGACAGTCAACCCACGTCTACACGCTGCCTACACACAGAGGCGAGCGACACCGGCCTCTCCCCCGTACAGCAGAGGCTATTGACATTAAGCGAGAGGCCCGTGAGAGAACCGTGGGTACCAGAGGGAGTTCGGAACTCCACCCCCCTCAGCTGCGCTTCAGACGTGGCTGACCTCGAACCCAGCACCCCAAGCGACTCCTTGACGGGGCGGCCGGGACCGGCCCCTCCTCAGATGGGGTACAGAGCAAACAAGAGAAACAGACGGAGGAGGAGAAAGCACAGCCAAGCACAGATCAAAGCAGTCTCAGGCCCGCTTCCTCCTAAGCCCCCCTTCATCCCGTCCAGTCGTCATGACCATAGCCCAGTCACTACCCCGAGCTGCGTGGCCGGCCGGCCGCGTAAGCAAAGTGACCACTGGTGCCGACGGAAAGGTCAGAGTGGCAGAAGTGCTCGGCCAAGGGCGGACCTACAACCGACCCGTGGCGAGGCTGATAGAGTCGCCAAGGCTCCCCGACTCGCTTAATGATGACCATGACCCATGACTTTGTGAACTGACCGACCCCTCACAACGGACATTGAGTAGTGGACAGTGCGGTTAATCTGTCTCTGCTTAGCTAATTAGGTGGGACTAATTAGGGGGCGGCTGTTACAAAGGGTCAGATTAAACCGAATATATATATTTATTGCCTGAGATCCCATGTATAATATTTGTATATCGTTTGATATCCCTTGTATATTCTTTGTACATATACACGGAATATCCCTTTACCTGGTACAGGACAGACCATAATATTCGTTCTCCTATTGGAAGCGATCCCCTAGGCGCCAGTGACTTACCCCCTAGAGCTGACTTGAAAGCTACCGACATGACTTGTCTTAACATGACCGCTTCTGCCCATGAATACGGCTACCGAAAGCAGAGCGGCACTATTTGTCCACCGTACGTATAAATATGACCAGCGAATACAGAACTTCCTTTTCAGTTCGCCTTCAGTTCAGTCTGGTTCAGTTACCAAGTAAAGCCTTACCCACTACGCAACGTGCGGTACAGCAGGGCTCGTATTACCTCAAATAGAGTCGTGTTTATCCTACTACGTTTGTTTAACGTATCGTTCGCTCCTTACTAGTAAAAGCCTTCATTACGAGTCAAAGACCATGTGAAGTGAGTAATTGTGCGTCTACATAGAGCACTTATTGCCGCGTGCGAATAAGGATAGTAACGTCAAGTTCAATTGTGAACCACCGCGCACCACGGAGGATACCTACACCGGTGATTGCAGAGCCACCAGGCAGGATTATTATTCTTCATTCTTCACCAAGCGGCTGGAGCAGAGAACCGTCTACACCCACTGCTGTGGGATCTACACCGGCCCGTGGGGACATCACTCGAGCCCGTCTCTGTCGGAGCAGAGACTCCACGGCTTCCCCTTGTGCTGCTGCATACTCACTGGAATTACAGCGGCTGCTTTTCCCTGCGGAGCAGGGAGTAATACACCGTCTCCAGGTGCCTTGCTGAAGCCCTGTGGAACCATTGACCTTCATAGAGCATTGCCCCCCCCTGCTGGCTTACAACCGGTAGTATACCCCCCTTCCCAGAATATCCCTAGATCTAATTCCTAATATTCAGTATTGACTTGCCTACGCACATTCTTTGCCTTATAAGCGCAACTAAGTAATGTAATGTAATACTATTTGATGTAATAAATATTCTAAACAAGTATTTGTGTGGAAACCGTGTTATTGTGGAGAAGTTCTTATCATATACCTTTGTACGGTATTGGCCAGTAATGTACATAAGACGGTAGTAGTTTAATGATACTAATACTTGATTAATACAGTCAGGGAATTGTACCCCTCAGTTACACTAAGCGTGTTATCACTACTTAGTCAGACAAGTCTCTCTACACGGACAGCAAATCTATTTTATAGGTCTGTTGCAGTACAGAGTAGTACAAGATTCACTTAAACTTTTAGAGTAGATTGCGTGAAGAAGAGAAAGGAGGCTCTAGAGACAACACCAGATGGAGGAGGATTTGGCAATAGTTTGGATTTAATCCCCCCGCAGCAGCTCGACTGGAGAAGAGCTCAGAGGACCAGTCCAGACCAGCAACAGTATGTTTGACTGGAGAGGAGCTCAGAGGACCAGTCCAGACCAGCAGCAGTATGTTTGACTGGAGAGGAGCTCAGAGGACCAGTCCAGACCAGCAGCAGTATGTTTGACTGGAGAGGAGCTCAGAGGACCAGTCCAGACCAGCAACAGTATGTTTGACTGGAGAGGAGCTCAGATGACCAGTCTAGACTACCAACAGTATGTTTGACTGGAGAGGAGCTCAGAGGACCAGTCCAGACCAGCAAGTGAGTGTCATTTTGTAAAATGGCCGGTGTCACTGATAATATCGGTGTTGTCATGAGTTTATTATTCATAGGAAACTTCACATCACCGCGGCAACCATAGTGAACAGACAATAAGGTTGCGTACACACTAGTGGTCTGCAAGGGCCTTGAAATAAAGCCCGAGCCCTGCCCGAGCCCTTGAACTTGAGGCCCTGCCCGAAAATAAGCCCGACTGTAAATGTTGTGAAGGGCCAGATTAAACCGAATATATATATTTATTATATATATATATTTAATTGTATTTGTATATTCTCTAATATTCCCTGATATCCCTTGTATATTCCTTGTACAATATGCATTGAATATCCATTCTAGCCTACTGAACATCCCATAATAGTCTCCATTCTACTATTGGTCGAGACCTTGGTGCCAGGCTGCCATACCCCTCAGACCCAGTTCAAACGTACCGCTCGACATGTACGAACAAGTCCTAGTTCCGCGTAGGAATTTGGCTACCGCACCACTAATGGGCTTATTTGTTCATAGTGCGTATATATACTGCGCTACTAAAGTAGGACTTTCTTTTCAGTCCAGTTTCTTACCCTCCAATAGAGTCACAGACGTAAAGCCTCCCCGCGATGCCACGTGTGGGAGTAAGGCCAAGTTCGCCTACCATCGGTATTGAGACATTGTGTATATTAATATTTGAATAGTCATATTTGGCACTATATCGTCGAGTTGGACGTAGTCTATTAAGCTAATAATAGTCTGTTAATATATAGTGCTTCGTGCGGTGAGAATACTACCGTAGTCAGTACCCCATCGTTTCGGGCAGAGAACTGGCTGCTTACCCAGGGTGGTTGACCCTATGTGAAGCTGCACCCGAGGAGCCCCAGAGCCGACGAGCGAGTGGACCTGTATCCCGGATTATTCTACCGACGACAGCCCGCCTTCCCAGGCACGGATTATGCTTTGGATACTTTGATTATTCTATGGATAAAGACCCCCGACACTACCGTGTGTTGGAAACCCCCCCCCTGGAGAGGACACAAGGTGAGGAGACGCTCTGTGCCGGAGAGAGCCGGCCCACAAAGAGTCCACCTGCTTTCATCTGTGGTCCAAGGATCGCCGGCGCATTGAACGGCACTACAGTGGGTTCTCCTGGGATACCCTTGGCCGGACGAGGCAGCTGGATTCTACCCCCCCCCCCCTCCTACTCCTGTCGGCTTACAAGCGACCGGATTAACCCCCTCTAGTGTATCCAGCCTATAATCATTAAAGTATCATTGCTGTTATTCCTTAACTATTCCAGGTCGTATATTTACCACCTGCGCCTTCAGAGATTGGACATTATCTATTGATATACCGACGAATACTCCTTGCCATAAAAGTGCATACTATTTCAATTCATAAATGTAATTAAGTGATTAAGTGTTTAGTCTACACACCATCGCTGTGTAGGCAATAAAGACTTGTTTCTAATTCGTACATTTGTGTTGGATCCGTTTCATCTACGTGAGAGTGTTCATGATAATATATTTATGCCGTGTACTGGGTGGCCGAATATTAAGTACAAAGGTAGTGGTAGTAAGTATCATATCTAGTAATACAGTCAGGGAATTGTACCCCTCAGTTACAGTAAATAATATTTTAAGCCCTAGCCCGCTGAAAACCAGAAAAAAATTATTATTATTATTATTATTAAAATATAATTTTTTTTGTATTTGTTTTAAATATTCGAAACACGGTTTTATATGAACGTAATAAATAAACAAAACTAAGAAGCATATACATAGCCTGTTTCGCAATGCCGTCTCTCCCAGTGCTCGCTTATATCTCTGACTCACACATCAGCCTCGTAAAATGTATTGAAGGCTATAGAATCTTCTTTGACACACACACACACACGACACACAATAGCCTACTCAGTCAAACAAACAAACAGAAAACAGAAATCAGATTTCGAGCAGAGCAACGTAATGAAAATCACAACAAAACAGGTAGCGAGTTGAGACCCAGCAAATAATAACATCACTCACCAGACGTCAGCAACGCGTTGAACACCGTTAACAAAACCGGCTACATACATCCCAATAACAAATTAAAACGTTCGCCAACACAACCAATCGAGTTGAACGTGTCCCCTAGCTGACTTCTCCCTGCGCGCTGCAGTCCAAATGTTTCTCTGGCGCAAAAGAGAAAGCGAATCTTAAAACGAAGGTTATCCTATAACCCTAGTTATATGGGAAAAAAAAAAAAAAAAAAAAAAAATAAAAAAATGTAAAAAAAAAAAACGCCGGTGCCCGGGCCCGGCCGAGCCCGAATTATTTATTAAAAAAAAAGCCCTACCCAGCCCGAACCCGCCGGGCCGGGCCGGGCCCCGTCGGGCCTGGGCAAGGTTGCAGTGCACTAGTTCACACCTACCCTGTTTGGTCCGTTTGATGTAAACCATGGTCCCTTTAACCCTTTCACTGCCACACGACAGAAGGTTAACCCTTTACTATCACACAACCGACGGCGATGCTCCATCATTAGCATCATTAGCTCCGCATCCGTCGGTTGTGTGATAGTAAAGGGCTAACCTTCTGTATTGTCACAGTGAAAGGGTTAACCGGCTGTCGTGTGGCAGTGAAAGGGTTAAATCAATAGTCCGTTTCGTTTGAAGAACACAAACCAAACTATTGTGACCAAACAACCGAACCATGGTCCTCTTGAAAAGTTGGGACTCGGTCCCTTTCAAAGTGGAGCATGGTGCGGTTTGCTGTTGGTGTGAACGCAATCGGACTTTATATAGTACCTAATCTAGGAAGCGCAGGATTTTTGGAAGTGAGTGTGAATGAGTGTGCGAGCGTGTGTGTGTGTGCGAGCGAGCGAGCGAGCAAGTGAGTGTGTGTGCGCAAGCGTGAAAGAGAGTGCGTGTGCGTGAGCATGTGTGTGTGTGTGCGAGCGAGCATGAGAGAGCGAGTGTGTGAGAGAGAGAGCATGTGTGCGCAAGTGTGCGAGCGAGCATGAGAGAGAGTGTGTGTGTGTGCGAGCGAGCGTGTGCTGTTCAGGCGGGATTTTCCCGAAAATGCTCTGTCCAATAGAATGAATGACCTGGGCGACTGATCTGTCCAATAGATGAACGAACGACTTGGTGACTGCATGTCCTTTGTTTACAAATTAGGTTTGCTCAAAAAAGGGCAGTGTGAACGCAAACCAAAATCAAACAATGTATCATTCTCACATTTGGTCCACCAGAAAGTCCGGACTATCCGTGGACTTTCAGATGTGAACACGGCCTAAGACCAGTTTTATCTTATCTCATCTCTGTTATAAACACGTTTAGTGTGGCAAGGCTTTGCTCATATCTATAGAACTCAATTTTAAACGAGTTAAGAGATCCCAAAGGTTACCAAAGATATAAAATAGATCATAGCTAAATAGCAGGTAGATTAGAAGGTGCAAAGACGATCAAATCTTGAATATAACGTCATGGCTCTGCCATACAGATGTTACTATAATGGTCCACATCGGTTTTGTGCCGGCGTTCAGTGACCCCGTAATTGACATGCAGTCGTTGAAGTAATCTCTTACGACAGCCAACTTGCCTCACCATTTGTGTGCATGAGCGCGTCCATATGCTTGTTCCTGTGTGTACACGTAGTAATGTGTGTGTTCCTAGGTGTGTGTGTGCATGCTTGTCAAAATGCATGTCACTATGTGTGTGTGTCCGACACCAGGTGGTGGGCCCCAACACCTCTGACCCTCAACACAGGAGCCCCCCAGGGCTGTGTCCTGAGCCCCCCTACCTCCCAGCACACACACGACGACCGTGTAACCAGGCACAACCTGGTGATAGGCCTAATCACCAACAACAATGAGACCTACAGGAATGAGGTTGAGGTGAACAGCGTGAACTCTCTCTCAACGTTGACAATACGAAGGAGCTGCTCGTGGATATGTATGTATGCGTGCGTGTTCGTCAAAATGCACGTCCCTATGTGTGTGTGTGCATGGGTGGACTAGCTGAGAACATGGCATCTAGAAGATCACTCTCCATCTCATCCTATAGGAGCAGGGTGTTCCGACAGTCGCGCACGTTATCGGTTTACAGGGCCTCGCGCCAACATGCACACCGACACGGAAAGTGTGAGAACTACTTAACCCTTTCACTGCCACACGACAGAAGGTTAACCCTTTACTATCACACAACCGACGGTCGACATCGGTTGTGTGATAGTAAAGGGTTAACCGGCTGTTGTGTGGCAGTGAAAGGGTTAACCTTCTGTGTATTGTCGCAGTGAAAAGGGTTAACCGTTTGGTAACGCGGCAGTGAAAGGGTTAAGGGAAGGAAAGTTAACACTTTGACTGCCGGAAAAAACGCTTAAAAGCGTCATTCCCGGCCATGCTCAAGTTGCCGGAGGACGCTTTACAGCGTCCTTATATCAATATTTCAAAAATCTGCGATCGGATTCATATTTCCCCTCCGCTGGCCTGAGATCCACCAGGAGGACCCACTGAGCTCTCTGGCGGTTCAGGAGCGCCATCTGGTGGCCGATCGGCGCAATCGCCAAACAGGAAGTGCTATGGAGGTTGTGCTGGTCGGCCGTATTACTTCCGGGCACTCTGTTTGGCTACCGGGACTCGATCTCGACGCAATACATAGCGATCGATTGCCAATAACTCGATAAACAACATGATTTGGACATATATACTATTATACAAGCTGGAAATGGACCCGATATTTCTACATACCATAATAGGTAAATGACTGTTCCACGCTCATCCATCGCCCAACGGCGCGAGGAGGATACGGTAAGATTCAGCGTTATTTTTGATCGTATTCCATATAAACTGTTATGATGAACATATCACCCACACTAGATGAATGATATAACGCTGCCCACGGAATTATAAACGATCCCCCGCCCATCCGGTCATCATCAGATCATACGTAGATCATTCTAGAAGTACGTCCAATTGAAATTTTTTATATCGCCCCGATTGCCATCAAACTGTATTTCATCATCAATATAATGCATTTGGGGCTATATATCACGTTCTGGAGAAAGCTGCAGAAAGAGATGAAAACATACTTATACATTAGACCATACTTTACTATGAATATGTGAATGAAAAAGTTTAACGTTGCTACACAATGAACAATACATATAGGACTTTGAATGGGCCCTAATAATGGCAATGTAGCAATAGAATTTAAAAAGTTATAGCCCTGCAAAGAAGGGACATTTCTTCATAGACAAATAGCGCTGGCAATCCACAGTCATTTTCCGGATTTCTGGCCGGCACCCATAGTGTTAAGGGGAAATCCAAGTTCCGAAAACAAAAAAGAAACCGAAATGTAACTCCACCAGTAATAAACTCTCATGGCGGACGGTGGCTGCGGTTCGGAGTGCAGGCCCCTTCGTCACCTAGTCACCCTGGCTTTCCCAGCGGGACCCCTCTGTTCACACACCGACAGGCCCCCTCCGACATGACAGCCCAGAGGCCCTGCTGTCATGAGAAACCCCATCATGTTCTGCCAGCAGTGCCCACCACCATATATATATAAAGATGTGTGTGTGTCAGGGCGTCTGGGGCCTCCTGGCTCTCATGTGAAGGCGCGGTGGGGCTTGGTGGGGGCGTGGAGGGTGTGGAGGGAGGGTTAGAGGGTTCTTGGTAGGGACTAATTTCTTTAGTGTGAAATCACACATCTATTTCCATTGATAGGATTGCTTGACACACACAGCCGAGCGTAACATTAACTCAAGATGGTTTATGAGTCAACTGTGTATGTGTAAATAATTATCCAACTTGCATACATACTCACGCGTGCACACACGCGCACGCACACACACACACACACACACACACACACACACACTTTTCTTGGCTTCACAGTGTGTCCTCACTGTGACTTTGACCCTTTACACACTCACTGTAGACTAGAGGTCTCCTTGGTCTATTTATGGGCTACTAGGTGTGATTTATTACATTTGAAGGTAGGCTATAAGTACAAGTGCTTTTATTACCAAGTGTTTTTTTTCCTTTTTCTTTTTTTACTTACAAATTGTGTACAACAAGTCAGCAGGGAGGGTACACCTTTCGCAGCTCAGTCAAACTTGAGTGCTACACTCTGAATAAATAGTAGTATAGACATATTAGCATAGTAGGCAGTAGTAAAGGCATAGTAGAATAGTACATAGTAGATCGTAGTATAGACTTACATTTTATTTTATTAGTTATTAGTTATTATTATTCAGATATTGATTTGAAGAAGTGTGCTTTTAGTTGATGGGACATTGGGCGGGTTTCAGCTGTCCTGACTGGTGTGAAGTGAACTTGGTAGATCTGCGTTTTGGCTTCTTTGCCCCTACATGGAACAAGTTTCAAGTTTCAAGTTTCTTTAATAGTTGTCATACAGAAGTACAGAATACTTTTGTACAAAATGCTTCTTACTGTTGCGCTCCAGAGACTGTGCATGACAAGATAAGTATGAAATAAAACATAGTAAAAATTAGAAGAAAAAAAAGAGGTCACAGTGTTCAGTTTAGACATATGTACAATGTTCGTAGACGTAGTTACCATACAATATACAATACTGTGCAGTGTACTAATATACAATACTATATAGTGCAAGGCATAAATGGACGAGGTGCAGTTTAGGTACAATTCACAGTAGGTGTACGAGTTGTAGTGCAAATCCTTTATCAATAAATATAAAGTGTAAGTGTGTTTGTGTGATCTAAAGTGTGGAGAGTGGGTGCTGCAG
This sequence comes from Notolepis coatsorum, assembly GCF_963971535.1. NCBI lineage: Eukaryota > Metazoa > Chordata > Actinopteri > Aulopiformes > Paralepididae > Notolepis > Notolepis coatsorum. The sequence goes on along the minus strand of NC_140171.1, from coordinate 119,182,447 downwards.
TGTGTTGTTTGTTTGAGTGAGTGTGTGCGTGTGGGTGTGTGTGCTGTGTGCATTTGATGGTTGTTGCATAGTGATTATTGTTCGTTTGGCGATTATTGTTCGTTTAGCAGCCTGATGGCCTGGGGATAGAAGCTCCTTCTGAGTCTTTCTGTGCTCGCCATAAGACTCCGGTATCGCTTGCCTGACGGCAGCAGTTCAAAGAGGCAGTTGTTCGGGTGGCTCGAGTCCTTAATAATTCTCTTAGCCTTCCCCTTGCACCGCTTGTTGTAAATGTTCTGGAGGGTGGGAAGCCCCCCTCTAATTGTGCGTTCGGCTGAACGTGTCACTCTTTGTAGTCTGCTACGGTCTTGTGCAGTGCTATTCCCAAACCAGGAGGTGATGTTGCCGGTCAGGATGCTCTCTATTGTACATGAGTAGAAGTTCCTAAGGATCTTCTGACTGACTTGGAACTTCCTTAGGCGCCTGAGGAAGTAGAGGCGTTGTCGTGCCTTCTTCACAACACTGTCAATGTGTGTGGTCCATGTCAAGTCCTCGGATATGTGGGCTCCGAGGTACTTGAAACTGTTCACTCTCTCAACTGGTGCCCCGTCGATGCTGAGGGGGCTGTAGTCCTTGACCCCCGACCTCCTGAAGTCCACAATCATCTCTTTTGTTTTGCTGACGTTCAGGGAGAGGCAGTTCTCCTGACACCACTGTGACAGGTTCTCTACCTCTTCCAGGTAGGCCCTTTCGTCGTTGGCAGAGATCAGGCCCACCACTACTGTGTCATCAGCAAATTTGATGCACCCTGAACACCCTGCAGGAAACTCTGAAACGAGACACTCTAGGGCAGGGATCACCAACACGGTGCCCACGGGCACCAGGTAGCCCCCAAGGACCACACGGCAAGCCTGGGTGTATAAAGTGTTGAATATTGATATTATCTGTTTCCCACCTTGTTTTTTTTTTAACAAATGTTTTTTATTTTCCATTTTTTAACATAAAACTAGACAAACAATACATTAATAGTAGAAATCTATGATAAATCACAGGACAATGATCGACATAATAATAGCAATAATGACAGTCCAGTAATTAAATCAAAATAAATGTAGATTAAAAGACATAAAAATAATAAATACAATACAATACATAATGCTCTTGCTCGCTCTTCCTTACTCTTTCCTTCCCCTTCCCTCCCCCTCCACCCCCCCCCCCTCAGGACCCCCTTTTGGACTATACATCCACTATTCCGTTTAACATCAGGGATTACAAGTTCATATGCTACCCTTTATCTTCTCCACCACATCTAACCAGATTGCTATGCTGGCTTCATTAACACCTAAAATTTGTGCGGTAGATATCTCTAGTTAAATCACATCGAGATAGGTAAGAACCCATACCTTCCGGCACATTTTATCCGGTTGAATCCAGCGTGATGCTATCAACTTTTTGGCAGCCGTAAGACCGGACACAATTAGTCTCTTTACATGTACAGAGGTTGATAACTGAGAAACATCATTCAACAACAATACAGAAGGCAGTACAGGTATGGTCAGAGATAAAAATTCTGATCATTGAGTGGTTACTTCTTCCCAGAATATCTTAACAGGAGGGCATTCCCAATACATATGCATAAATGTACCAAGAGCACCGTTTAAACACAAGGAGCATCGAGAGTCTTGTCTGAGCCCCATTAGGTGCAAACGTCTAGGAGTCAGGTAAATCCTATGAATAAAATTAAGATTAATCTGTTGATGAGACTTCATCCCAATCAAAATCTACTTCCAAGTTTGGGATATCCTGTTTCCCACCTTGTTGATAATTATAGTGAGAATTCATTAACGTGATCAGTGTCTTCACAAAGATGAGTATCATTTATCATTGATAATAATATATAACTAAAGTCAAACTGAGTACATTTGTTATTCCAGAAGAGTGTATCAAACTGGTAGCCCTTCATATGACTGGTTGGTGACCCCTGCTCTAGGGTCGGTTTAGAACCGTGATGACCAATCAGGTCACCACAATATGCACTGTAATTGTTTTTAAATTGTTACCTCTGTTTTCGTTTTTGAAACATGCTCTTAACACTTTCAGAGCCCAAGCTTAATCTTGATTTACCGCTTGAATGCCCACCATCCACTTCAATGTTAGCGCTAATAACTAGGGTTGCACCGAATATTCGGCCGCCGATAATTATTGGCCGAAAATGGCTAAAAAGGCTCTTTCGGCTTTTGGCCGAAAGGGTTTTAGCACCGAAAATATATCACCGAATGTCAAAGAACAGGGTTGCGTAACGTTGATAACCTAAAGTGTTGTTATGACGTAATCAAAACGCGCAACGTGTAACATGAGCAGCTTGACAGCTCTTCCTGCGTTCTGCAGCCTGTGATAACTAACTCCTCTTGTGTCTAATCTGCCTGTCGCTTATCAATGACAAGTTTTCTAGTCAACATTGTCGAAGCGGATTGTTTTTTTATCGGTTCATTTCCGTTTGATAGCATTTTGAAAAGCCCTCGTTTTCAAGGAAAATATAAATATTCCATGATAATCGCCCTTTTCTGGAATATTCTAGAATACACAAAAACGTTGTTATTTTTCGGCCTATTTATGAATCGCTTTCAAATAAACGCTAGATTATCGATAGTATATGTGTACGTATGCACGCTATATAGGTGATCTGAAAAATCGATTCTCTGATTTCCTCAAAGCGATCGCGCACACACAGACAGATCACACATAGGGCAAACGCTGAGATCTCAGCGAATACAACTCTGATTATCCCAAGACTTGTAAAATAGATTCCTTACCTCAGATCAAATGTTCTCCAAAAAAATCATTCCAATTCCTGATCGCCATTTCAAAAATCGATCGCTTTTATTGATCCAACGCTACATACAGTACTGTACATATGTATTCCACGCTGTTCTAAGGCTCCACAATGAATCCGATCGGCTCGGGTTACATGCCTGAGAAGTCAAATGTGGATTCCGGATTTTTCTTTTCTCATCCATTTTCATTGAGTCCATTCCAAAAGGGTGCATTACCATCTGGGAGACGATAGGGGGCATTTTTTCACATCTGAGCTCCTACAGGGGCTGCATACCAACGGGAGACTCGGTTGATGAAATATGAATTCAGATCGCTAATAAAAAACCGATAATTGTCGTTGTGGGCATTCAGGCTGATAAAACGTCTTATCACGTTTTGGGCATTGAAAGTGTTAACTGTTCCGATTGTCTGATGTTTCTGTGTTTATTAACGCACTAGCGTAATGGCATTTATGAATCTAATGACTTGACGACACTGTAAATGAGTTTAATTACTCAGTGTATTGATCAAGTATAAATAAAGTGGTGACAGTGGTAGAGCGGTCGTCTGGTAATCTGAAGGATCCTAGTTCGATTCCAGCTCCTCCCGGCAGTGCGTTGAAGTGTCCTTGAGCAAGACACTTAACCCCTAACTGCTCCCGATGAGCAGGTTGGCACCTTGCATGGTCGCCTCCGCCGTCGGTGTGTGAATGTGTGAGTGAATGGGTGAATGTGAGGCATAAGTTATAAAGCACTTTGGATAAAAGCACTATATAAATGCAGTCCATTTACCAAGATTGAATGATTGAATGAATTCTTGTCATAATCACGGCGAGAGCCTTCTTCACTCCTCCTCCTCCTCTCCCTCATTCACAACGGAAGCCTCACACCCATATATGGGCAGCACCCCTTCCCCGGATTCACACGCTGCCAAGCTCTTCAATCAACACGGCTGTACCTCATCCCCTGATTCACACGCTGCCAATCTCTTCAATCAACACGGCTGTACCTCATCCCCTGATCAGCAAGACGGTACATCTACCTGCAGATCCTGACCAGACCTCGCCGTAGTGTTAAACTAACTACCTAGGTACGACGACTCAACCTAAAACCTTGCTAACCTGCTCGTGTTATTATTCCTTGCTCTAACCTTGTTTCTCTGTGTGCCCAGGACCTCCGCTCCAGTGCACCCCCCTGCCTGGACATCTCGTGCTGCACAAGGAGTCTCCTGCTCTCTCTTCCACGACACAGACCTGTGTCTTCTGCCCACAGCTGCACTGGGAGTGCACCTGTCCTCACCCCCCAAGAAACATTCACAATACCTGTCTGTTGCACATTTCCTGATGTAACTCTGTCTGCTTGGGGAAATACAATTAAAACACCCTAAAACGCTCCATTCTCTCTTCTCCTGTGTAGCTATTGGGCTCTGCCTAAACCCATTCTCACAATTCTGGGTGCCCCTTCAAGAGCGCCAAAGCCTAGAGACGGCTTCAAAGTGACAACAATAACAATCTAAATGGAACCAAGTGTATTTCCTGTTGCATTGTTTCCTAATGCAATAGTTGACAGGAAACACACTTGGGTCCAAACAATCAACAGAATTCCAGTGAAACAGTCTATAAGGAAGTACTGTATTCTCCAGCCAATGAAATCCCAGAGAATATGGGGACTTGGGTTAAGCTGTTCACTACCACACTACCAAAGGGTTAACCCTTTCACTGCGACAATACAGACGGTTAACCTTTTCACTGCCACACGACAAAGGGTTAACCCTTTCACAACCACACTACAGAAGGTTAACCTTTCACTACCACACTACAGACGGTTAACCTGGGGATGTCATGTCGGAGGGGGCCTGTCGGTGTGTGAATAGAGGGGTCCCGCTGGGAAAGCCAGGGGCCTCCGGAGGTGACTAAGGTGACGAAGGGCCCTGCGCTCCGAAACGCAGCCACCATGATAGTTTATTCCTAGTGGCGTTACATTGAGTTTTTTGTTTTTGGGAACTTGGATTTCCCCTTAACTTTCCTTCCCTTAAGTAGGTTCTCACACTTTCCGTGTCGGTGTGCACGTTGGCGCGAGGCCCTGTAACCCGATAACGTGCGCGACTGTCGGAACACGCTGCTCCTATAGGATGAGATGGAGAGTGAGCTTCTAAATGCCATGTTCTCAGCTAGTCCACGCATGCACACACACACACACACTGTTGGTAGCGAAAGGTTAACCTTCTGTAGTGTGGTTGTGAAAGGGTTAAGCTGTTCCCTCCCAGGCAGCGTGTAAACAAGACAGAATGTACAGTATGCTCTAAAACAACAACAGTTTTCGGAGAACTCGGCGCACCACATGGCGACAGCATGGTCGCGGGCGAAACGACTCTTCATCCGCATTCATTCTTCAGTGGATAAAAGCTACGGCTAATTGTACCCTCATTACCCTCCCCTGCAATCGGCAGGCCTCCCAGTCGGGGAGGGAGGTTAGCGGTTAGCGCGCTGCTGTTTACCACTGCGTGCCACTCGGGCGTGTGTGTGTGTGTGTGTGAGGGGAAGCTGGGAACCATTAGCTTGGCCTGTGGACACACTGACTACTGTTTTGATGCCAATGTTCCCGTCATCTATAGTGTCCTCCTCACTGCTGCCGCCGCCGCTGCTGCTGCTGGCTTCACTTAGCGCTTCTGGTGAAACACCGCTGCCACCAATTACGCAGAGTGAGTCATCTTTGGAATAAGGACATCCGGGGGGTTGTGAGCCAAAAGAAACATGCGGTAGTGGAGTAGGAAAAAAATACCAGCAAATATTGTGTTTGGAAATTATCTGTTTAAATATGAAGGAAAATTTAAAAAATATAAACTAAAAACACCACCACCACAATGAGCAAACAAACAACCACCAAAGATCAGTTTAATTTTCACATTTACTCGATATAGTGTTTCTATTATGTTTTCATTATACAGATACCAGGTATGATAATATTTTGTTCCCTGTGCGGTTGTAAGGATCCCTTAACTTTTCTTTACGTAAAAATGTAAATAAAAAATGTACTGTTTCAGTCACTCATGCATTCACAAAATCCCTGCAACACCGAGCCACTTCAGGAGAGCAATTCCATGAATGTGGACTATGCTTGTTGAACCTATAAAAGGCCAAACAGCCCTCAAACAAAACGCGCTCACTGTGGAGAATTGATGAGTGTGCAGTACAGATGGGTGTGCACTGCAGACCCACATAAACAAGTTGGACTGGGACTTTTAGAAAAATTATGTTCTTGTCGTGGCTTTTTGGAGAAAACCCCACATTTATTGATCTAGAGATGGATGTAGAGACATGAGGAGAGAAACTAGAGAGGGATATGAGGAGATATGTATCTAGGGCTGGGCTGATATGTATCATTTATTGTCCATCTGCAACGTGTTTTTTCTATATACAGTAAACATAATTGTGATACATGTGATGTCCAAGTACATTTTCACACCAAAAGAAATTCTGAAATATGTGAGAATGTAAATGTAAAAATTCAGTTTTGACAGCGGACCATATCTTCCCATTTACCATGCAGTCCAATATGATGAAGTGACCGACTGGATTATCTTACATGCGATCTCCCATCCCGCTAAAAACCAGACGTTGTGATGTATATCATCGATATTGATAGAAGTCCCTCTCAATATGGTGATACTGTTACTGTATGTACTTTTTTTTGCCCCCTAGAGACACGCAGTGACAGAGAACCTGCAGGACACCGAGATGCAAGAGACCGAGAGAGAGACAAAGACACAACAACAAAGACAGTGAGATGATGACTCACCACGTGGGCATCCTGGTTGTCGGTCAGCTGGAGCAGTGTCGGGCCGTGTTTCCACTTCCTGGGTTTCGGCGTGCGTTCGGTGGTGAGGCGCCTGCTGCTTTGGCCTCCCCGCTCCGCCACTCTCCCTCCTCTTCCTCGCTCTTCCTCCCCGAGGCTAACGGCGCTGACGCTGGCCACGCTAACCTCCGCGCTCGCGCCGGACGCCGGGATGTTCTCCTTGTTGACGTCGTCTCCCCTGAGGGACAAGGCGCTGTTTTCAGAGGGGAAAGGGGAAAAAAGGAAAAAAGGAAATCAGACACTCTCCTTCCTTTCCTTTCCTATCTCTGTCTCGCTCTCTCCCTCCCTCTCTCTCTCACACACTCTCTCTCTCCCTCAACGTGGTGAGGGGAAAACCAAATAGTAAGGTCATTCCCACACCTTATTTACTTATACTTTCTTGAGCGGCTAAGGTGCTGTTTAGCTTTGCCGCTTAATTCTGTTTACCGTGAACTGTGTTTGGGGAGCTGCTGTTTTTCTGCCGCGGCTGGCCTAGTGTGCCCTTCTAATCCATGTTGGTCACCGCTCTCCCACTCTCCACCGGGTCTCAGTCATCAACACAGATTAGCCGCGGTGTCGCCACGGTACGGTGGTGGGACTCCTAATCGTTGTGACTCTACAGTGCGACGCAGTAGTCGAGGATTGGACGAGGAGTTGGGTGGCTTCTTTACAGTCAGGAAGGGGCAAAGAAGCCAAAACGCACATCTACCAAGTTCACTTCACACCACAGTCAGGACAGCTGGAACCCGCCCAATGTCCCTCCGTCTACCAAAAGCACACTTCTTCAATCAATAATCTGAATAAAATTATTATTTAAAGTCTCTACCGTCACCCGGAACACGAGGCCTCCAGTTATCCTGTGTAAGCCCAGTGGGTAGAGGGGGTGTGGCCCAAACACCAGCCAGGTTAGGGTTCAAACAAACCTTGACAAACCAGCGGAAATCAGCTCAGGTGACACAGTCCTTGGGGACAAGATCTTACGTGAGATCTGATTTGGGGGGGGGGGGGGGGGTGTATAACCAACTCCCCTGGTGACACGGACCCATCCCTGTACCTGCTCCTGTCCGACTGTCCCAGGACCTCCTCTGGCTGCTCCCTCTTCTGTCTGCGTCTCTGCCGCGCCGTGGGGGGCGGTGCCGGAGACGGGGGGCATGGGGTCAACTGGCACTCCTCCACAGGGTTCACCTCGAAGAGATGCTGCACCACCGTGGACCTGATGGTCTTGTCCAAGAAACTGAGAGAGAGAGAGGGAGAGAGAGAGAGAGAGAGGGAGAGAGAAGAAAGAGAAAATAGAGGAGATGGAAAAGAGAAGAGGAGAGAGGGAGCAGAAAAGGATATCATAGAGAAATGAAGGAGGGGGAGATGATAAATATTGTATAATATGAAATACTGTACGCTATGTAATGTAGGACCATATGAAATACTCTGTAATACAGGACCATATGAAATACTGTACACTATGTAATGTAGGACCATATGACATACTGTATGCTGTGTAATACAGGACCATAAATACTGTACGCTATGTAATGTAGGACCATATGACATACTGTATGCTGTGTAATACAGGACCATATGAAATACTGTACACTATGTAATGTAGGACCATATGACATACTGTATACTGTGTAATACAGGACCATATGAAATACTGTACACTATGTAATGTAGGACCATATGACATACTGTATGCTGTGTAATACAGGACCATAAATACTGTACGCTATGTATGTAATGCAGGACCATATGAAATACTGTGTAATACAGGACCATATGAAATACTGTATGCTGTGTGATGCAGGACCATATGAAATACTGTATGCTGTGTAATGCAGGACCATATGAAATACTGTATGCTGTGTAATACAGGACCATATGAAATACTGTATGCTGTGTAATGCAGGACCATATGAAATACTGTATGCTGTGTAATGCAGGACCATATGAAATACTGTATGCTGTGTAATGCAGGACCATATGAAATACTGTATGCTGTGTAATACAGGACCATATGAAATACTGTATGCTGTGTGTAATACAGGACCATATGAAATACATGACTACGTCACATGGATTCCACGAATGCCACCCATGCATAGAGTTAAAACCCACAAGAAGACTTTCCACTTACTTCACCACATCTGGTCTGCAGTGGACAGGGGAGATGTGATTACTAGAGGGATGGATGGAGAGAGAGAGAGAGAGAGAGAGAGAGAGAGAGAGATAAAGTGTGTTAATATTGCAGAGGCAGGTGGTCTCAATAGGTCACCGAGCAACGCTGAAAACAGCCAAGGGCTCTGTAGCTGACCCTTAGCGATCAAGGGCAATGTGTGTGTGTGTGAGCGTGTACACTTCAGCAGTATTCTTCCTATAAGCAGGCCCTCAGGGAAGAAAGTGGCTGGCTCCCATGACTACCAGTAAGTCTGACGTGGAGTTCTCGTTCTCCCTATCTCTCTCTCTCACTCTATCCAGTATAGCCTATATATAGCCTATCTATCTCTCCACGTCTCTCGCTCTATCCTCCCTCTCTCTCAATCACTCATTCTCTCTTACACACACACACACACACACACACACACACAGACAGTAGTAAATTTAAGTGTAGGAACAAAGAGACGCAAAAATGAAAGGTCACTGTGTGTGTGTGTGTGTGTGTGTGTGTGTGTGTGTGTGTGTGCATGTATCGGTACATTTGTGTGTATGTACTTTCCTAAGAGTGCTGGTGATGTGCCCATTGGCAGTGCCAACTTTCACAGTGCCAAGTGGGAGAGTACAGTCTCAGCAGAGAATTTACATGCGATGGTCATGACTCATGACAGTGAATTTACATGTAATGGTCATGACAGTGAATTTACATGTGATGGTCATGACAGTGAATTTACATGTGATGGGCATGACAGTGAATTTACATGCGATGGTCATGACAGTGAATTTACATGCGATGGTCATGACAGTGAATTTACATGCGATGGTCATGACAGTGAATTTACATGTGATGGTCATGACAGTGAATTTACATGCAATGGTCATGACAGTGAATTTACATGCAATGGTCATGACAGTGAATTTTGCCTCGATGGTGATGACAGTGAATTTATATGCGATGGTCATGACAGTGAATTTATATGCGATGGTGATGACAGTGAATTTTAGAGTTGTTCCGATACCAGTATCGGAAATGCCGCCGATACTGCCTAAAATGCTGGTATCGGTATCGGCGAGTACCCTCTAATTCTGCGCTCCGATACCATATGACGTAATTTATCAACAACACTGCGGTCTGCTGAGTGAGCATTATAAAACAAACGTGTTTTTAACCGACATGAATTAAAGTGTCAATGCTGTTTGTCATTTTAACAGCAGATACTTTCTTAAATGCCATCCTCCCGACAGAGCGGTGTTGACGGGGAGCTCTGATGGGTTCGCTTGGTGGTGTTATTAGCATTGAACAGCTAACCGAAAGTTCAAGTTTCAAGTTTCTTTAATAGTTGTCATACAGAAGTACAGAATACTTTTATACAAAATGCTTCTTACTGTTACGCTCCAGAGACTGTGCAAGACAAGATAAGTATGAAATAAAATAACATAGTATAGCATGTAAATTAGAAGTAAAAAAATGAGGTCACAGTGTTCAGTATAGACATATGTACAATGTTCAATGCAGAATAGACGTAACTGAGTTACCATATAATATACAATACTATGCAGTGTACTAATATACAATACTATATAGTGCAAGGCAGAAATGGGATGAGGTGCAATTTAGGTACAATTTACAGTAGGTGTACAAGTTGTAGTGCAAATCCTTTATCAATAAATATAAAGTGTGTTTGTGTGATCTAAAGTGTGGAGAGTGGGTGCTGCAGTGTGTTGTTTGTTTAAATGAGTGTGTGGGTGTGTGTGCTGTGTGCATTTGATGGTTGTTGCATAGTGTTTATTGTTCGTTTAGCAGCCTGATGGCCTGGGGATAGAAGCTTCTTCTGAGTCTTTCTGTGCTCGCCTTAAGACTCCGGTATCGCTTGCCTGACCGCAGCAGTTCAAAGAGGCAGTTGTTCGGGTGGCTGGAGTCCTTGATGATTCTATTAGCCTTCCCCCTGCACCGCTTGTTGTAAATGTTCTGGAGGGTGGGAAGCCCCCCTCCAATTGTGCGTTCGGCTGAACGTGTCACTCTTTGTAGTCTGCTACGGTCTTGTGCAGTGCTATTCCCAAACCAGGAGGTGATGTTGCCAGTCAGGATGCTCTCTATTTTACATGAGTAGAAGTTCCTAAGGATCTTCTGACAGACTTGGAACTTCCTTAGGCGCCTGAGGAAGTAGAGGCATTGTCGTGCCTTCTTCACAACACTGTCAATGTGTGTGGTCCATGTCAAGTCCTCGGATATGTGGGCTCCGAGGTACTTGAAACTGTTCACTCTCTCAACCGGTGCCCCGTCGATGCTGAGGGGGCTGTAGTCCTTGACCCCCGACCTCCTGAAGTCCACAATCATCTCTTTTGTTTTGCTGACGTTCAGGGAGAGGCAGTTCTCCTGACACCACTGTGACAGATTCTCTACCTCTTCCAGGTAGGCCCTCTCGTCGTTGGCAGAGATCAGGCCCACCACTACTGTGTCATCAGCAAATTTGATGATTGTGTTGTTGTTCCGCTGTGCCACTCAGTCATGTGTGTACAGGGAGTAGAGGAGGGGGCTCAGAAAGCTAGCGTTAACTAACGTTAAAGTTTTAGCTTTAACGTTACCTTGGCTAAAGTTGGGGCTATTCATAATCCAGCAATAATGGCTGCAGACCTGCAAGCAAAGTACAGAAAGTTGGCAAAGGAGTATTCATTTCACATTTTCACCAGTAACGTTACAGTCTTTCCATCTACCGGTAGCTCATGCTAGCTAACCTAGCTCACGTTAACGTCGTCACTGATCGACCACCTCGCGTACACAATTAATGACATGTTGCGGACAGCCATATCGGTGACAATGTTTAGCTTTTAGTACCAAATGATAAGAGTCTGAGGCGGAGTCTCAAAAGAGAATGTTGAATATTTATTGTGCAAAAATCACAACAGCGGAGCCGTGTGGAAGCAAGTGCAGCAACGAATAATGTCCGTGTGGAACTAATGTGCCAACAACCTTTCCGTGGGTGAACTCATTGAGATAGTTTTCAATTACTGATACTAATACTAATCTATACAATCACCTGTTGTTGAATAAATACCATTACTTTATAGTTATTACTAAAAAACAGTATATATAAAACAGTAGCTGTATAAAATAAAAATAAAAAAAAGTTTTATAATTTATAAAATTTCTTTTATGTATGCACTGGTATCGGATCAGTATCGGTATCGGCCGATACCCAAAGCTTAGGTATCGGAATCGGATCGGGAAGGAAAAAATGGTATCGGAACATCTCTAGTGAATTTAGATTGGATGGTGACGACAGTGTATTTAGATTGGATAGTGATGACAGTGAATTTAGATTGGATGGTGATGACAGTGAATTTAGATTGGAAGGTGATGACAGTGAATTTAGATTGGATGGTGATGACAGTGAATTTAGATTGGATGGTCATTACAGTGACGTTTTACTGCCTCACACCTCCAAACCCTCACTGTTATTGAACGGCATCAGAAAATAGTACTTTGTCTCAATATAAATGCATATATCATTTGCCGTTCAACAATGTTGTACATCATTACACATCAAGTGGTTTCAGTGTATTTATCTTCTGTTTATGTGAGTGTATTGCACAGTGTTTTTGGAGTTCAAAGGGAGAGGGACTAGTTAACCCGTCACTGCTGTGTCAGCTAATGGAAATCTTAATGAAACTAAGCTAAACATACTCCAAGCCATTCACACACACAATAATAAATAAACAAACATGTATTCAAGCTATTATTATTATTATTATTATTATTATTATTATTATTATTATTATTATTATTATTATTATTATTATTATTATTATTATTATTATTATTATTATTTGTATTTATTATATTTTTTTATGACAATTTTAATTGTATCTCTGTAATACAAAGTCAAAGCCTCAGGGCATAGAGTATAACATGGATCCAGTGTTGTAGTCAAGTCACTAAATCTGGAGTCCGAGTCGAGAGTCCCCACTGTGTTCGATTCCAAGTCCGAGTCACCAAAGAAGAGCCCAAGTCGAGTCAGAGTTAAGTCCCCATTACCCTAGTCCGAGTCCAAGTCATCAAGGTTGAGTCCACTCCACTCTGGCAGTCAAAGAGCTGACATACAAATAAAAAAAAAAGTCTACATTAAATATAAATGACACAGCGGTCACCATTTCAAAGGGAGTTTATTTACCTTGTGACACAATAGCCAAACAAATGCACTAGCCATCAATATCCTATAAAAATATTTTTTTTAATATAAATAACTATTTATCAATGAACAAGTCCAAGTCCTCATCTGCACCTTCCGAGTCCGAATGCAGTCAATGCTCGAGTCCAAGTCCAAGTCCGAGTCATCAGTGCTCAAGTCCAAGTCGAGTCACGAGTCCTGGAAATCATCTGCATGGATCAAATGATAGCATAGCAGGCACCTTTCTACAGAGTGTGGTCATTTCAACATCTACAGGGGTGACCTGAGAATTCCTCCATAAACACCATTGTTGACAGTAATAGCACAGATTGGATGAGGCTGAGGATGGCAGCGATGATATGAGTGGAGATAATGATTGGAGTTATCATACACCACGCGAAGGTGAGTGGGTTGTGTGTGTCATGGGTCTCATACTGTACATGTAAACACGATGATGACTATGAGGAACTGTCTAGGGATGTCCGATATTATCGGCCTACCGATATTATCGGCCGATATTGGCCTTAAAATGTGATATCGGAAATGATCGGTATCGGTTTTCTTATTTATATTTATTTAACCTTTATTTACCCAGGCAAGCAAGTAAGAACATATTCAGATTTTTTTTATTGTCAAAAGTATGCATAATGTTGTGTTAATTCCACGACAAGAGATATGTAATGTTAATTACCTGAAATTATTCCGTTTTTTAGGGGGGGAAACCTGCATACATATCGGTATCGGTTGATATCGGTATCGGAAATGAAGAGTTGGACAATATCGGTATATCGGTATCGGTAAAAAAGCCAATATCGAGCATCCCTAGAACTATCCAATCAGATGGGCTCAAAGACGAGCACATTTTATCCTTTTATCAGATGATCATTTTGATGACTTGATGAAAATCATATCATAAACGGGTGCATGTCCTTTTTATTGTTCTAAGTTAAGGCCCAACCCGAAACTTTCTTAGAGTGCAATGAAGCGCTATGTGGAAAACAATTGCTATGTGAAACATTAACCGAGCAGTATCCATAAAAAGCACCTGGCACCAAAGGCAATAGGTTATGACAACAACAACAACAATAACAGGAACATGGTTCCATAACTCACTAATGTCGACACCAAAGTCAGACAAATATCAAGGGGTAAGAATCATTAACACCTCAAAAGCTGCGGACACACGATAGGCCTGGGGGGGGGGGGGGGGGGGGGGGGGGGGGGGTAATTGCCTGGTGACTGACAACTGCTCCCAAAGGCTATGAGCAGTTTTATGCACCAATGGGGGGGTAAGATGATCCTTATGTAATGTGTGGCCAGAGACATATGAAGAGCAGGAAAGGTTAACTGAGTGTTTGGCAGCACTTCGCCCAGTCTGGTGCACCGAGTTCATCCCATTTGAGACTGACACAAGTCTCTTAAAATACTTTTACAAAAAGTGTTTACAGCTGTGATGCTCACATGCAGCTAATGTGAATGTATATATATGCAGCTAATGTGAATGTATATATATATATATATATATATATATATATATATATATATATATATATATATATATATATATATATATATATATATATATATATATATATATATATATATATATATATATATACATTCACATTAGCTGCATGTGAGCATCACAGCTGTAAACACTTTTTGTAAAAGTATTTTAAGAGACTTGTCAGTCTCAAATGGGATGAACTCGGTATATATCAGATATATATCAGATATATATAATACAGTATACAAGTATGTGCACAGGGATATACTGTATGCAGACATATCCAATGGTTGTAGATATATATATATATATATATATCTACAACCATTGGATATGTCTGCATACAGTATATCCCTGTGCACATACTTGTATACTGTATTACCGGTATATATATCTGTATACCGGTATATCCCATACCTACTTCCACTAGTTATCCCACTGGACAGTATGGTTAACTAACATAGTATATTTATACATGTATCACTGTACATAATTATACTGCACATACATCAGTTTAATCACTTGTATGTTGTATATTGTTAATGCACTTTACTGTTATATTTGCACTCTGGTTAGATGCCAACTTATTTTTGTTTGTACTATACTGTGTGTGTAGTAGTGACAATACATTTGAATCTAATCAAATCTATCTAATCTAAAATTCTCAAAGAAAGAAGGTACAGCAACTGGATTTGTTTGGATGCTGACATGTTGGGAGTGACCAGGGGAGCCTTAGACCCTATACAAAAACCCTCTACCACAGCGTGTGGGTTATCTGTACCACATCCAGAAATATCAGACACAATCATTATCTATCCCCGTTCATAACGTGTAAACAATCTTATCTTGCGTCTGTCAGAGCCACATTTAGACTGATGAAGTACAGCTGTGAGCCTATCGCACACAGCCTAAATTGTACATTTGGAATCTTCTGCCTTTGGATCCGGCTCTCCGGTTGAAGGCAACAGACAAAAGGAGGGGACGTCCAGTAATCCATTGGAGGTGGTGACATCACCGTCTGAAAGGATTTCCAGTTACCCACAGAGTGGGTAATAAGTTAAGAGTTAAGTTAGCACCTGCCGATGCAACAGCATGTAACCACACTGCTATGAGACAAGCTTGCTGCTATGAGCAATGCCTATACCCTGTTGGCCTTGAACTGCTGAGCAAATTCAGTGTCAATGGAGCAGCTCCAGACTTTATACTTGATGACATGAAGTTTTGAGTCTTGTCTGGTTCCTGGCTTTAGGAGAGTAGCTCATTTTCACAAATACTGACTGAACTTTCCTAAGCCATGTAGTCTAGATGGAAACATAGGTCCACCTGCAGTGTCTGGATTTTTTTCGCCCACTTGTTTTTTCTTAATGCTTGAAGTGTGTAAGGTGTAATAAAGGGTTAAAAATAAACCCCATGGGACATTATTTCAACCTGTTTACCTGTTAAAATCTTAAAATAGACACTTCAAGGATTAAGAAAAAACGGGTGACGAAAAGAAATCCAGACACTGCAGGTGGACCTATGTTTCCATCTAGACCAGGGGTCAGCAACCTTTACTATCAAAAGAGCCACTTTCCCCCCACCCACAGAATAAAATGCTCAGGGAGCCGCACAACCTATTTACCCTTAAAATGAAGATAACAGTGTATAACGTTTTATATATCCCCAAGCATACCCCACATTTAGCATAAAACGCCTGACAATTGCATACCCAAAGTAATTTGCGATTTATTATACTTTATACTTATAGCACACAGTTTGTTGCATTAATGGAATTATAAAGCAACAAAAATAAAATGTTTGACTTTTTATTGCTGTTTTCTTACCTGTTATAACAAAGGAAAACCTCAAACTCTTATGAAGAGGAGAAAAAAGACTGGCTGTGTAGACCTATTTTTAAATAAAACACAGAAGAGGAGACAAAACACTGGTGTCTGTAGACCGACTTTGAAATAAAACCCTGAACTATTCAGGTGTATTTGAGTCCTTCCCTTATTTGTGGAACATTTATAAAATAAAAAGTAGTCCACTTTGAAAAAAGACTACCATGTGTAGACCTACTTTGAAATAAAACACATAAAAGGAGAAAAAACACTGGCATCTGTAGACATACTTTGAAATAAAACCCTGAACTATGCAGCTCTATTTGAGTCCCTCCCTTATTTGTGGAAAATCTATCAAATAAAAAGTAAATTTTTCGTTGTTCGCAAAATATCAGGCATACAAGTAAGCCTGCCTCGTTAGTCGTGAAAGCAAATTAATCTGTCCACGCTGAATTAAACCCTCTATTTTCCTCAGACTTTCCTTTTTTTGGATTTATCCATGGTTAGCTTACTGGGGGGTCGGAAACTCAAGATTAGCCACTTGCAGACGGCAGGGAGAGGCGTGGGTGTGACGTACTGTATATTTTAGTTGATGAAATATTTTTGTTGACTAAATATTTCAGTTGATGAAATATTTTTTCATTTCAGTGTCACATTATGACATCGATTTCCAAAATAAGAGAACCAAAAAGAAATGTAAAAAGAAAAAAGTCAATTAAAATTTTTTTTGCCAGGGAACCGCAGCTGATTGGCTAAAGAGACGCATGCGGCCTCCGGAGCCGCAGGTTGCCGACCCCTGATCTAGACTAATGGAAATAACAAATTTTAATTATTGATTTAATTGTGTTCCGCTTTCAAATTGGTGTGCATAGCCAATTAGCTATAATTGAACCCTTGCACTGAAGAACCATAAGTCTGTTTTAAAAATCTTTGGACAGCCCATGTATTTGCAGTTTTCAAATTAATCTTGGGAGTATGAATGTGATATATCACCAGAAAGTACTCAGCTTCTACCGTCTTTATCTATGAATGAACACAATACTCTAACTGACCATCTTTAGATAATAAAGTACTCAGCCTCTACCATCTTTAACTATGAATGAACACAATACTGACCATCTTTAGATAATAAATGTTTGAAAACATCCTTCCTCTGAAAAAGTCAAAACAGACTCAATGAACTCCCCCGGAAATACCAAATAAGGTCAGCTGCTGTTGTAGCGTGAAAACACACAGAAGAGGAACTACACTCATGTTATCCCAACCCTTTACAGGTGATGACCAAAATGATTCAGAGTGTCAGCAGCTGCATTGAGGGACCGGCAAAAGAATGCACTGTCACTGTACTGTAACTGAACGCAACAGACAAAAAAAAGAGGACGTCAACAGTCATCGCTTGGAGGTGGTGACGTCACTGTTCCAAAGAGTTGGGGTTACCCACAGAGTTAAGTTTTAACCTGCTGATGCAACAGCATGTAACCACACTGCTATGAGACCGGCTCGCTGCTATGAGCAGTGACTATACCCTGTTGGCCTTGAACCGCTGACCAAAATGGCCTACTGGTGAAAAGGGACGCATGGGTCCTCCTTAGCAGAAATACCGTGAGAGACCGTGACCCGGCCGGCAGTCTTACCATACCTCCATGGAGCCGCAGCTAGGAATAGAGCATTCTACCACTGACCACCGCCATAGGCTTCATTTGAAAACTGATGAATGTGTTTACACAGGGATTATATCGTTTAAATTCCCCTGGCTGTAAAAGGGCGGAGATTAAAAGGGGAGAAATCCTATTGCTAATGCTAATCATATTGCCCGCTTAACCCTTTCACTACCACACTACCAAATGGTTAACTCTTTCACTGCGACAATACAGAAGGTTAACCCTTTCACAACCACACTACATAAGGGTAACCCTTTCACCACCACACTACATAAGGGTAACCCTTTCACCACCACACTACAGGTTAACCCTTTCACTACCACACTACAGACGGTTAACCCTCTGTAGTGTGGTAGTGAAAGGTCAACCATCTGTAGTGTGGTAGTGAAAGGTCAACCTTCTGTAGTGTGGTTGTGAAAGGTTTAAGGTGCGACCGATTTATCTCTCGACTTATTATCTATCTCTTATCTGTCTCGACGAACATCCGGTCATAACCGCTTCACTTGGATTATCGCCGAGAAGACAGCAATCAAAAAAAGAAAATGAAGTGAATGTAGTGAAAGGTCAACCGTCTGTAGTGTGGTAGTGAAAGGTCAACCTTCTGTAGTGTGGTTGTGAAAGGTTTAAGGTGCGACCGATTTATCTCCCGACTTATTATCTATCTCTTATCTGTCTCGACGAACATCCGGTCATAACCGCTTCACTTGGATTATCGCCGAGAAGACAGCAATCAAAAAAAGAAAACAATTGTCACAAAATGACTTGCGTGAGAATGTATTGGGTGTGTGTTGGTAATGATGGAGGAGAGCGGTGATCCAACACGAGCCATGACCCCCTGGAGAGAGAATGGCAGAGCGGCTGGGGACCCTGGTTACAAAACCACAACCACAGCGACAGGCCCAACACGGGAATAACAGCTGCTCTGGCAAGATCTGCTTGCGTTACCGAGGGGATGAGCCTATATGAACTGTGTTAAGCTGCAGGCTATACTGTACCTCGAGAACGTACCCACTCTCTCATCGAGCAGGGGTAAAACAAACTGCCTCCGGAGGTATTTAAAAGGCGATATCCTTTTAGGTGGAGAATATTACCTGGCAGTGTTGTAGTACTCGACTTGTGACTCGACTTGGACTTGAGCACTGATGACTTGGACTTGGACTCGAACATTGACTGCATTCGGACTCGGAAGGTGCAGACGAGGACTCAGACTTGTTCATTGATAAATATATATAAGAAAATAAAAAGATTTATGCCCTAATCATTTATACCGTATAAATTATATTGATGGCTATATTAATACCGTAACATTATTTAACAAACTAAATAAACTCCCTTTATGTTTAATGTAGACCTTTTTTTATTTGTATGTCAGCTCTTTGATAAGGTTATTATAGTTAACTAAAACTAAACAAAAAACTGAAACACAAATACAAATAAAAACGGAAACTGTATTGTGTACTTACAGATTTTTCCTTTTTTTGTAGTAAATATACATACATTTTGTCAATTTGGTCAAAGCATGAGGATGGAATCAATTGCCTTTATAGAGTGATGCCTTTGTATTACACAATACCTATTCTGAACTTCTTAAACCTTGCCCCTGACAAATACCCCCTTATTATTATTATTATTATTATTATTATTATTATTATTATTATTATTATTATTATTATTATTATTATTATTATTATTATTATTATTATTATTATTATTATTATTATATAATAATAATAATAATAATAATAATAATAATAATAATAATAATAATAATAATAATAATAATAATAATAATAATAATAATAATACTAAAGAGAAACTATGTTATAAATAATAATAACTATCTATATACCGGTAGCACCTTTCACACATGGACCGCAGCGGCAGCCCAAAGCACACCACAGCAAATAGCATAAAATGAACAAAGGCAAACCATTTGCATACAGTTGACAGAATAAAAACAATGTATAAAGTGCAGACATAAGAATAGGTATAAAAGACAATAAAAGTAGTGCAACATAGAACGTGCAGACATAAGAATAGGCATAAAATAAGTACAGTGTTTTTTCGAAGGCCTGTGAACCCCCCCCGAACAGCCAGTCCCCAAACACCCCACACATCAATCCCCACCACATCCACATCCAAGACACACCCCCTGACCGAAGGAAAACACAAACAGCCCGCGTGCCACTCACACTGCCATGCACAGCGACGGGGATGCCACCCCCATGGGCCGCCCCATCTCCCGCCCCGACGACCTCGCCACCATGAGGAAACCAGCGAATACCACATTTTGGCTTACACTTAGAGTGCCTAGAGTTTGTACTGAACTTGGTAGATCTGCTTTTGGCTTTTTTGCCCCTACATCATGGAATACCCTGCAGGAAACACTGAAACTAGACACTCTAGTGTCTATGGGTCGGTTTAGAACCTTAATGACCAATCAGGTCACCACAATATGTAATTGTTTTTAAATTATTACCTCTGTTTTAATTTTGAGCTATTTTATTCTTTTTAAAAGATGTTTTATTATTTTCTTTTAATGTATTTTAAAATGTGCTCTCAATTATTCTGATTGTCTGATGTCTTTATATTTATGAACACACTGTGACACTTGTGTATGTAACATCTCGACGGCACTGTAAATGAGTTTAATTACTCAGTGTATTATCGAGTATAAATAAAGATTGAATGAATGAATGAGGAAACCAGCGAATACCACGCCCCCACCCCGAAACTCCACAGAAACTCACGCGCCCCAGGACCTGCAGCCACGCCAAAGGAGCCACAAGGCAACGACTCCAAACACTCAAGCAGACAGACACAACAGCGGCCAAATGAGAAGACATGCAGTCTTGATACTAGGTTAATAAAACACTATGGTAATTGTTGTGAAGGGCCAGATTAAACCGAATATATATATTTATTTATATATATATATTTAATTGTATTTGTATATTCTCTAATATTTCCTGATATCCCTTGTATATTCCTTGTACAATATGCATTGAATATCCATTCTAGCCTACTGAACATCCCATAATAGTCTCCATTCTACTATTGGTCGAGACCTTGGTGCCAGGCTGCCATACCCCTCAGACCCAGTTCAAACGTACCGCTCCACATGTACGAACAAGTCCTAGTTCCGCGTAGGAATCTGGCTACCGCACCACTAATGGGACTATTTGTTCATAGTGCGTATATATACTGCGCTACTAAAGTAGGACTTCCTTTTCAGTCCAGTTTCTTACCCTCCAATAGAGTCACAGACGTAAAGCCTCCCCGCGACGCCACGTGTGGGAGTAAGGCCAAGTTCGCCTACCATCGGTATTGAGACATCGTGTATATTAATATTTGAATAGTCATATTTGGCACTATATCGTCGAGTTGGACGTAGTCTATTAAGCTAATAATAGTCTGTTAATATATAGTGCTTCGTGCGGTGAGAATACTACCGTAGTCAGTACCCCATCGTTTCGGGCAGAGAACTGGCTGCTTACCCAGGGTGGTTGACCCCATGTGAAGCTGCACCCGAGGAGCCCCAGAGCCGACGAGCGAGTGGACCTGTATACCGGATTATTCTACCGACGACAGCCCGCCTTCCCAGGCACGGATTATGCTTTGTATACTTTGATTATTCCATGGATAAAGACCCCCGACACTGCCGTGTGTTGGAACCCCCCCCCCCCTGGAGAGGACGCAAGGTGAGGAGACGCTCTGCAAGACGAGGTCGCTTCACGTCTCTCCCCCGTGGACCGGAGAGAGCCGGCCCACAAAGAGTCCACCTGCTTTCATCTGTGGTCCAAGGATCGCCGGCGCATTGAACGGCACTACAGTGGGTTCACCTGGGATACCCTTGGCCGGACGAGGCAGCCGGATTCTACCCCCCCCCCCCTCCTACTCCTGTCGGCTTACAAGCGACCGGATTAACCCCCTCTAGTGTATCTAGTATATAATCATTAAAGTATCATTGCTGTTATTCCTTAACTATTCCAGGTCGTATATTTACCACCTGCGCCTTCAGAGATTGGACATTCTCTATTGATATACCGACGAATACTCTTTGCCATAAAAGTGCATACTATTTCAATTCATAAATGTAATTAAGTGATTAAGTGCTTGTTCTACACACCATCGCTGTGTAGAAATAAAGACCTGTTTCGACTTCGTACATTTGTGTTGGATCCGTTTCATCTACGTGAGAGTGTTTATGATAATATATTTATGCCGTGTACTGGGTGGCCGAATATTAAGTACAAAGGTAGTGGTAGTAAGTATCATATCTAGTAATACAGTCAGGGAATTGTACCCCTCAGTTACAGTAATGATACTAGTTTAGTAAAACACTAGTGGTGATGATACTAGTTTAATAAAACACTAGTGGTAATGATACTAGGTTAATAAAACACTAGTGGTAATGATACTAGTTTAGTAAAACACTAGTGGTGATGATACTAGTTTAATAAAACACTAGTGGTAATGATACTAGGTTAATAAAACACTAGTGGTAATGATACTAGGTTAATAAAACACTAGTGGTAATGATACTAGTTTAGTAAAACACTAGTGGTGATGATACTAGGTTAATAAAACACTAGTGGTAATGATACTAGTTTAGTAAAACACTAGTGGTGATGATACTAGGTTAATAAAACACTAGTGGTAATGATACTAGGTTAATAAAACACTAGTGGTAATGATACTACCGGTAGGTTAATAAAACACTAGTGGTAATGATACTAGTTTAGTAAAACACTAGTGGTGATGATACTAGGTTAATAAAACACTAGTGGTAATGATACTAGTTTAGTAAAACACTAGTGGTAATGATACTAGTTTAATAAAACACTAGTGGTGATGATACTAGGTTAATAAAACACTAGTGGTAATGATACTAGGTTAATAAAACACTAGTGGTGATGATACTAGTTTAATAAAACACTAGTGGTAATGATACTAGGTTAATAAAACACTAGTGGTGATGATACTAGGTTAATAAAACATTGGTGGTGATGATACTAGGTTAATAAAACACTAGTGGTGATGATACTAGGTTAATAAAACACTAGTGGTGATGATACTAGGTTAATAAAACACTAGTGGTGATGATACTAGGGTGACCAGGTCAAAATGGTTCAGTCGCAGGACAGCAGCACTGCTTTTGCAGGACAATGCGGGACACGTAGGTGAGGGGGGGGGGGGGGGAATTAATAAAAAGTATTATTTTTTTTTATTATTGCTAATTAAAATTAAAGAAATGTATTTATTATTTAAATGCCTTTATTTCATATTCGACGCAGACGGTAGGCTATATATAGCACATTTTGTTATTAATCTTATTAAACTGTATAGATGCTTCACCAATCACCTTCTCAGCCGCTACTGTCTATGTCATCAACATCTTTATTTAATCACACTTTCATCATTAACACTTTGGATGCCACGCCGTGTTTTCCTTTTTACCCCCTTGATGCCCAAACCCACTCCAATGTTAACTTAATATCGCCTAATCTATGTTTTAAATTATGGCTATGTGTCTAATCTGCCCGTCGCTTATCAAAGACTCATTTTCCAGTCAACATTGTCAAGGCAGATTGTTTTTTTATCGCTTCATTTCCGTTTGATAGCATTTTGAAAATCACTCGTTTCGCGGAAAAAACAACCCTATGATGATAATCGTCTTTTACTGGAATATTCCAGAACGTTGTCATTTGTCGGCCTATTTATGAATCGTTTTCAAATAAACGCTAGATAATCGATAGTATGTGTGCGCACGCACGCTCGTGCCGCGCGCTGATAATCGCTGCTCTTATTTCCTGATGGCTTTTACAGTCAAAACAGCTATATCACATATAGTGGAAACGCTTATATCTCCGTGAAAACGAGTCTGATTATCCTAAGACTGATAACATAGATTCCTTACCTGAGGTCAGATGGTATCCAAATGGTTTATTCCAATTTCCGATCGCCATTCGAAAAAATCGATAATTGTATTGATCCACCGTGTGTACAGTAGAACACATATTCGCAGTGGCACCAAGGTTCCAGAATGAACTCTGGTAGACCCCGGTTACATCAGTGAGAAGTAAAATGTGGAGTCAGAAATCCGTTCTCCCATTCACTTTCATTGAGTCCAATCCAAAAGGGTGATTTACCATCTGGGAGACGATAGGGGGCGCTTTTTTCCACATCTGAGCGCCGGCGGTGCCTGGATATCCAACGGTAGGCTCGCTTGATGCAATATGATTTCAGATCGCTAATAATAACAATAAAAAAAAATCTTGTGATGGGCATTCAAAGGTCGGGGGGTAAACCCGAGAAATCTCGGCGTGGCATCCAAAGTGTTAAGCATGTAACCATCAATCTTGGTATCCAAGCTGATAAAATCACTCCATTAATAGAAAGAGCAGGAGCTAAGTCTTTTCAGCCATCTTTTCCTGAGCATTATTAGCAGTGAAGTGTAGAAGAGAGGAGACGGAATGCGATGGTTGATCTTCACAATATAATAATGTTTTTTATTGTGAATAGCGGATCACTCAGTTGCTCATTATAACAAAAAGGGTGAGACCCAAAGTCTCCACAAACCCTATATATGACAACACAGTTTCCGCAATATGTGTCTGGTGAACCCACAAAATGTTTTAAACAATGCAGAGTCCAGTTTGCTGCTGATATTAAGAGCTTCAGCTGCTTCGCGAAGCTCTTGGAAGCTGAATGCTCTCTTCATGAGAGCCAAGCATGACACCTGTTTCAGGTAATTCTGATAGTCCTGTTCGATCGCAGCAGCCTGTGCGGCCGGTAGGAAACCTCTGCATGAGAGCACTGGTCTCGAATCCAAAATAACGGTCCTTTGATCGTTGTTCAAGTTTAAGTCTTAGACTGGTCATGAGCTGGAAAAGCTCAGAGACAGTTGTGTCATCCCCCTCAACTTCAAGCACTGCGTCGTAAAAAAGCTTTAGGCTATTCTGCAGAAACATCAGGTATGACTGACGTCACACACACTGCAGCTGCCTCGGACTGTCTGACAAGTGACAGGCAGCGCGACTCGCGAGACTCGAGCCGAGCTGCTCCGCTCGGCTGCGCATTGGTTTGACGTCGCCCGATTTTTTTATTTTAAATATAAGAGGGTATTGGAACGAGGCATTAAATTAACAACTTTTTTTTTAAATTACGACGCAGTGCTTGAAGTTGTAATCTTTGAATAATAATAAAAAAAAAATATATATATATATATATATATATATTTTTTTTTTATCTTTGAATTGCGGGACATTGTTTTGTTGTAGCGGGACATGGGACAAACGTCCCAATATCGGGACTGTCCCGCGAAACGCGGGACAGGTGGGCACCCTAGCCTAGATGATACTAGGTTAATAAAACACTAGTGGTGATGATACTAGTTTAATAAAACACTAGTGGTAATGATACTAGTTTAATAAAACACTAGTGGTAATGATACTAGGTTAATAAAACACTAGTGGTAATGATACTAGGTTAATAAAACACTAGTGGTAATGATACTAGTTTAGTAAAACACTAGTGGTAATGATACTAGTTTAATAAAACACTAGTGGTAATGATACTAGTTTAGTAAAACACTAGTGGTGATGATACTAGTTTAGTAAAACACTAGTGGTGATGATACCAGGTAAGTGAGAAGGTGGGTGAACATGTTGTGCTGTCAGTCTGCATGTATACGTGCCGTTTTGCCCTTGTGCGAAAGTCACGGCACTTTGCAAGTGTCTAGCGGCTCGGGGCTGCATTTTTCGCTGAACATATAAATTACCGTTCGAAAGATCTATTTGTTGCCGTTCGAAAGCCACCTCACTCGACCAAATTACACGAGTTACATGACGATATGTCAGGAGAGCGCCAGATGCCAATTATCCGCTGATGGCGAAAATGATTGGTCGTTGAGTGTACCTTTCCAACGATACCCCACGTGGGAGGTGTGAATAAGGCATCTAGGTGAAAGTTGATGAGCAAAAACCAGAAGTGAATCACACTTCAGAATGAACGGCCGTGGATGAGGAAATGGATTTGAGAGCTTTTTTTTTTGTCGCCGATTATACTCGGACATCTCTCAAAGACCCATTTCTGAGCGGATTTTTATAAAAAATATACCTGTAAGTATGGAACCGCTGTGTTTTTCAGCTTATACCTCTATGCTGGAATATTGGAATATGTAATATTGCGACCACTACAGAAAAATTTTAGTACACAAGTTCAAGTTCAACTCAAGTTCAGACCTCTGTTACTCTATTTCATTAGCACTAAAAGTGATCTTCTTGCATTAGTAACTTCAGAATGTTATCTTTCAAAAGAGACCAGGCTCATGCATGTGCTATAAGTATAAAGTATAAAGCTAAGCTTTGCAAAAAAAGTATGCAGTCCTCAAGTTCAAATAAAATAATGGACACTTTTCTGGGTGCCTGTTAGGAGGCTAAAGGAATACCAGAATGTGTTACGGATGGTTTACACTGCTACGTTAACAGACTATGAAGGAAGGGGTCAAAATGGAAAGGAGCACAGCGAGGTCAAAGACAGACCTAAAATACTGGAGGCCTTCCCACATACGTGTTTGTAACATGGACACGCACGTGTGTGTGTGTGTGTGTGTGTGTGTGTGCAGTTGCTGCTGTGATAGGTAGGCAGGCAAAGTGTCAGAGAAGATGCTCTTAGTATATTTAAGGGGGAATGCCACCCATTTTAAGAATTCACACATGATCTTCCTGTGCCCCAGGACAGTTCAGTCAGTATTTATACAATACAATAGTTTGTGTGAGTTCTTACACTCACAGGAGGTTTTTAATTCTGGTCAAGAATGCTAGAATATAAACCTCATTTGGGTGTAAAAACATTTGATGGCCTCATAAAGTCAGAGCCCCATTCATTGTCTATGGAGCAGCCCCATATTTTACATCCCAGTCACTAAAACTAGAAATGTCTGAGGCAAAGAAATGTATAAATAAACCCCCAAAAAAGCCATTTGTACAGGAAGCCTATACCATATAAATACAAGACCACATGATGGACCCTACAGTACAAGCAGAGGCCCCTCAAACTGAGAGATACAGACTTATCGAGAGAGAGAGAGAGAGAGAGAGAGAGAGAGAGAGAGAGAGAGAGAGAGAGAGAGAGAGAGAGAGAGAGAGAGAGAGAGAGAGAGAGAGAGAGAGAGAGAGAGAGAGAGAGAGAGAGGGGGGGGGAGAGAGAGGAAGGGGGAGGAAGGGAACACTAGGAGTTGTAGAATGTGGCAGCAATACGGTTTTGAACTTGAACGTGTTTTTAGAGTGGGCAAAACACACACACAGACACACACACACACAATGTGGAACGCCCTACCCAAAGCTGTAAAGGAATGTGAATCACTACCCACTTTCAAAAACACTCTCAAAGAACAGACTGCAATTCGAAACTGGCCCCTACAAATGTCCTAACCCAGTTGTACAGTAAATGACCAAGTATGGCTTTGTCAGTATTCCAATGTATTCCCCCCCCCCCCCATCAATCAATCACACACACATTTAGGCATTCATAAAACGTGAGGAGGGAGAGGAAGAGTGAGTGAGAGAAATTGGTCTATGTGTGTATGTGACAGAGTGCAAGTAGTCCTCACATTTAGTCATTGAGAACTGTGGGTGTGTGTGTGTGTGTGTGTGTGTGTGTGTGTGTGTGTGTGTGTGTGTGTGTGTGTGTGTGTGTGTGTGTGTGTGTGTGTGTGTGTGTGTGTGTGGTAAGAGAGACAGAGAGAGAGAGAGAGACCAAAGGCTTTTCCTTCTACGTGTTTCACAAGGAGATATCAGTAAGAGAGAGAGACCCAAGGCTTTCCCTTCTAAGTGTTTCACAAGGAGATACCAGTAAGAGAGAGAGACCCAAGGCTTTCCCTTCTAAGTGTTTCACAAGGAGATACCAGTAAGCTGGTGATGCGGACATGGAAGGTTACGTGACCAAAGGCACCCTCACATGATTATGATTGTTCACACTAATCTGTAGACACAGATACGAGACAGAGACAGAGACAGAGATAGAGATAGAGACAGAGATAGAGACAGAGACAGAGATAGAGATAGAGACAGAGATAGAGACAGAGATAGAGACAGAGATAGAGATAGAGATAGAGATAGAGATAGAGATAGAGATAGAGATAGAGATAGAGATAGATATAGATGGATAGATGGATAGATAGATACACATCTTAATATTGGGCAAGTTCTCCAATAACGATACGTGAATGAATGTAGTGTTAAATGTAGTAACACATTATGAATCTAGCATAACTTGTTGTTTATTAGCTATCATGAGATTGTTACTGAGTTGTGTATGTATGTATTATAATGGAATATGACAGAATAATCCTATTCTGACTGTAATGATTCTAACTCACTCAAAATGATACAGTAGCTTATGTCTTGTGAACTTCACTTCAACTACAAGTTTGACTCAACCTTATGGTACAGGCTACTCAGTAAGAAAATGCAGTAAAGGTCAAAGGTGAGCGGCGAGTGACTCATATGTTTTGGTTTCATGCGGTTATGATCTGGTTCAACTGAAAGTTTTATTCCTGTACAGTAAGAGTAGTTAAGGATATATACAGATATTAGGGGTGTAACGGTACACAAAAACCACGGTACGGTACGTACCTCGGTTTTGAAGTCAATGTTCGGTACAGGTTTTCGGTACAGTGGGGGAAAGTTTGGCTTTCAATGTTCCACTCAGGGGTGATGTAGTGTGCAGTAACTAATTGTACTTGTAGGGCTGTCAACGAATATTATTTTTTTTAAAGATTAATTTTTTTGCGTTTATCGCTTTTTACTACTGGGCAGTCCAGTAGAGAGAGAGAGGAGGAACGGGAGACAGAGTCGACGGGTCCGAGAATCGAACCCGGGTCGGCCGTGCCGCGACTCAGCGCGTTATGTGGTTCGCCACTGGGGCGCCCCGTCAACGAATATTCCATATTGAAATTAATAATCCATTTTTTTTAATAATAATAATTATATTAGATTGTGAAAAAAACAGCCCCCGGTGGGCGGTCGTTAGTAGTTAACATACCACTGTATTCGTTCGGTACACTACACAGCCATTCGGTACGGTAGGGTACACACTGAAACGGTTCGGTTCGGTACGGATACGCGTACCTTTACACCCCTAACAGATATAGATATAGTATCTACAGGTATGCAAAAAGGATTATATGCAGGTATATACAGACAGATGTGGATATATATACGGTATATATACAGCATTATTGTACATGGTATCATACAGAGTTATGTAGGTTATATGCAGGTATATAAATAGGTATATAAAAAGGATTATATGCAGGTATATTCAGACAGATAAATAAATATGAATATATATATGCGGTATATACAGCATTATTGTACATGTTACATACATAGACTTATATGGGTAGAACTAGGTAGTTATGACTACAGTGAGGGCAGTAGGCAGGTATAAATTGAGTATGGGCAACAGAGTTCAAAGTTCATACATAAACTCAATTTGAAACAGGAAGTGATAAATGGACTGCTGTGGAATATGACGAACCTGCTTGGCACTTGATATCATGAGACAGTGCGTCAGTAAGTTTACACCCACATTCTGCTTTACGCCCCTTTTGAATATCTACCTGTTACTCTTTACTTTGAGGTCTCTAGCTGGGAAGGGTGGCCCGTCTACACTGGCCACAAAGTTAGCCAGTGAATCACAGACCCGAGATATTGTTCTGAAGACATTTTCTATTTATTTTCAACATTAAAATAAATACACTAGGGCTGAACAATTAATTAAAATGTTATCGAAATTGCAATGTGGTTTAGTGCTATGTCCAAATCGTAGGAGGTGAAATATTTACGTGTGTCAACTTAACATTCTGAATGAAGTATTGTGGTGCTGCAGAGATGTCCCCAAATCATTCAGCCCCACCGTTGTACACATCTCATATTAACATACTGTAGAGAGTCTCTCAGCGTGTGTGTGTGTGTGTGTGTGTGTGTGTGTGTGTGTGTGTGTGTGTGTGTGTGTGTGTGTGTGTGTGTTTCTTGGTTTGGCAGGACGTTTTCATGTCCAAACAATGTGCCCCGTCAACCACTACCACCACAACAACAACAACAACACATGGTTGAGAGGAAACTGTTGCATGTGCTGTTGCCTGCCCGCCCGCCCACCCCCTCAAACTCCTGGTTCTATTGTTATCTATGTTAATGCACTGAGACAGCATACAGAAGGCCCCGTCACCCCCCCACACACACCATCTCCAATACAACATGCCCCCACAGTCCTCTCCTCAATGCATTGAATCAGCCACTGACACAAAAGCCAGGAGGCCTACCTCATGTAGAAAGGAGATATCGGTCTCTCCTCTTCTTGGGAGCTGAAAATGTGGAGACAAAAGAAACGGTATTAACTTACAGCGTTTATAAAAAAAATAGTAAGAGTCCCCGTAGCCCCCCCCCCAACTTGTCATCAGGGGCTGAAAATAGGGCCTTTTGTTACGCAGAACAATAGCCACCTAGCGCTACAGATCAGTGCTTTTGTTAAGGTTGTCTCTGGTAATTATTATAAACCATAGAGGAGCGGGCGCGGCTCGGGGGCACAGGCTGCCGCTGCTGGAGGCCTGCCAGAGACACATGACGGCATTATGCAACGGCAAACGGAACTCGCTGTTGAGATTGAGTCACATTTACATATCCTGACATTGACAGAGTGGGACGTTTCATAACCGGCTGCTCGTTTCGCCGAGGTTAATTTGCGTCACATCTTTAACTTAAAAAGAAAGTTAAAGCGACAAAGAAACTCATTGGAACAATACACTGTCGACACAGGGCGGCGGAAACAACGACACTTGGTTACCGAACGCCGATTTGATGTTAAAGGGGCACTTGGCCAAAAAAACAACGTTTGTACGTAATCTCACACACGTCCAAGAACTGTAAAAAATAACCCCGACAGTTGTTGAGAGTGAATGAGTTTGAATATGGCCACCAGTGATGTCATCAAGGACATTGAATCCTTGTGTTGTGTTAATTACAGCTCAATGAAATGATCAGCAGGTGATCAGCATGATTTAGCAGTCCCTAAACGATAAGGTATTGCTTTTTTTGTTTGCATCATGTCATGGAGCTCTACAGCTCAATAACTGTCAAACTAAATGAATAAGTGCAAAACTATTTAGAGTTTTTGAATATGTGCGAGATTATATGCAAAACAAATCAGCATTGTTTTTTGGCGCTGTAACCCTTTACGTTTAGAGGCCCAGTCCCATTACACTATTTTATTCACCCCTCAACTTACTTTATTGATGTTTATTCCAGCGGATAGTATACATTTCTTCACCACTGCTTCATACAAATAAAAATGTTACTTTACTTGTTGTTTACTTGTTGATATCTGTACTGTCTGAAAGCATTGGCACAAAACTGGATGTGTAATTTTAGTTGTGAAGCTTCAACATTGTTATTGTCCAGTAGTAAGCCTCCAAGGATCTATGTATATATTGTTATTTAAACAAATCACTGATTGGGCCTTTAACACACTGCAAAAACAATGTGTTACTCAGATGTGGTTGTTATAACAAGGTCAGGTTGGACACTGCAATCGATAATAATAATAATGTACCCCTTGAGCAATAAGGGGCAACTCATTATCCGCAATGTTGGCTGCAATTGCCTCCAGCTTTCATCAATTCCACCTTGCAGCCTCCAGCAAAGCCAGTTAACGTAATATCATTTAATAATAATAATGCAGGACCTGCTCAGAGGTCTTTAATTGGCATTGGCTATTATCCACAACACACACACACCGGAACACACACGCATGCAGTGTCTGTAGGATCGCTGATGCGATTCGTCTCTGCGATTAACCCATCCCGTCGTCCTTCCCCCCAAGGGCAGCCGGGAGCAGACAGGCGACGGTCAACGTGAGCCGCGCCAGGGGACCAATCCAAGTGCTCCTGTCCGTCTTCGTCAAGGACGCCACAGCGTTAGCGATCTGTTGTTGTGCATGTTTTTCCATTGGGTTTATCTCATCGGGGGGGAAACCCTTGCGAGCACGGGGAGAACATGCAAACTCCACACAGAAAGGCCTGGGAGATACCCCACCTGGGTACCTGGCATCATGGAAACCTGGTCCCCAAGCGGGAATCGAACCCTGGACCTTCTTGCTGTGAGGCGACAGTGTTAACCACTACACCACCGTGCCGCTTGGCTACCGTTTGGCTACCGTTGTAAACATTGAAATGTTCTGATGACACCCCTAGAGTGTGTGCTCTCAGCATTCAGAACCCCCCCCCCCCCCGAGAGGATGACACTCTTGCATGAAGGGAATCCTGCTAGTGTATATGAATAGTCCCGTTTGGTTTGTCGAAAAGTAACTGCCTCAAATCAGGCAGCTGTCAACCACAGTATCGGAACATTTTGAAGGTTGTTTTTGGTTGTTCACACACAAGCCAGCATCTGGCAGAGCTGTCCACGAAAAACCTTCATTCTGATTCAATAGACACGGCTAACGGGACTTAGAAATGTCTGCGAGGTAGTGTTTGGACCTGACCTCTCTGGTTGGCAAGGACTATTGGGAGCCAGCCCCTGGCAGGACTGGATGTTGTGCTTTCCATAGGGGGGGGGGCTAGTACACCTACACTGTGCCATAAACTGCCTGGTGCGTTCCAGGGGGGTGGACCGGTACGCCTAAACTGCTCGACACCACAGAAACAACATTAAGCTCCCAACCACCTCCACTTGAACCGTGTTTACTGCGTTAAATACCATTATTCAATGTGCAACTACCATGCATTACTCAACTCCTCGATCGGTCCTACATGTTAGTCTCAAAAGCCTAGTTCTTTAAATGCTCCAGTGCAAGTACTCTGTACTGTAGTATTGAAGTACTTTAATCCATCTGTTTAACATAATTGACAAACAGCTTGAAGGTTTTCCTTTCAACTTGGACTACAGTGACCCTATACAGTATGAAAGCTAGCTACTGTGCAAATAAACAATAGCTAATCATGGAATTTAAATGCGCTGAGCCCCATCTTGGATTCTGCCTGGACTTAACAATAGACTGCTCTAACACAAGCAGAAGAACGGGCTGTTATTGAATGGGCCATTCAGTAAATATTTTGGCATCGGGGTGGTGCTTCCGGTAGCTAGTCCTACGTGACACACCTCCATGTGGCTTACCGTTAAGGGGCGAGTGCGTCAAGGAAGAGGGGAGGGGGGGAACATAGCACATTAGGCACACAGTACCGCACTTCCAGGCTCAAAACAAAGGCTTTGGGTTTCAAGTCAGGCAGGAATCAAAATAGGTCAAAGTTCATTTGACTTTAAAAGTCTTTCTCACATGACAGTTATCTGGAACGAACATAACATAACATTAAGAAATCCTATACAAACACCTCCCACTTGTGCCGACCAGGCCACCGCAGCAGGTGCGCCTCTCTTGCATTTCCGAATTTCTGTGAAAACTTTTTGCCAATTTTATCTTTTTTTTTCTTCTCCCACCGATGTTCTTAGCTGGTGTTATACAGTCTGGCAAGCGTATTAAAATTATTTGGGCCTTCAGAGCCGTCATGGATTGCAAAAGCGGAAATCCTGCTTACCCACTACCTTACTGAGGGGGGATAACAAGCGGCTTTGCAGAGAGACTTGGCAACAGCCCCCTGATCCCTCCAGAGGACGGGACGGAAAACTACCAAAAGACAAGTTGACCAAATCCGGCTCAGATGCTCCATTTCCCCCCCCAACTATTTTGTTTGTTATTTACAAATATAGAAAAAATTATTCCATGTTGATTGTAACACCCGAAAAGTTGCTTCTACGCACAACAATTATCGTATAAAATATGACATGTACTATGTTTACACACTTCAGTTTTTGAAAGTGACTGACTTAACAGGAGTAGGGTCATGATACAAAAATTAAAATGTGCCCCCCCCCCCCCCCAAAGAAAAACACCAGAGAAAAAAGAAAAGAAAAAAAGCTCACAAATGAGCACATTCTTCAAATGCTTGGGAGCACAAGGCAGGCGGTACCAAACCTAAAACACTTGGCTGATAAGCTGCTTGAGCCATGTTTGTTATAGACTCCCATATAGGCTATAGAGAGCTGTGCATTCCATCTTAGAAAAAGGGTGTTAAAGGAACACAATGCCATCATGCTTTCGGGCTTATATGCCAAGCCAGCCAATGGGGAGGTGCAGACGGGCCTGCATGAGGAAAGTAGCCATTTGTGAATGAAAATATTTGTTGGCCCAGTTCTCACAATGTACTATACTGTGTGTTTAGTGTTCCACGGTCTCTCCCTCAATGTTCATTCAGGAGATGAAAAGTAATGAAAGATCGAGTGATAATCAGTCAACACACTAAGTGGTATTTTAGCAGGAATACTCCAGACAAGCTACTCCAGATTTACATCTCGATGACATGATAGGTTGACTGTGATGATGCGTTCCAGCTTCACCAGTACCAGCTCTCGAAGTTACGACCTGAAGAGCTGTTTCTATGCAGGATGCGGGCCACAGCAGAACTCTGTGATGGATTATCATTGATAAGGATGTTGTCATTGAGACACTAGTGTGGTTTTCAACCTGAACGGGGTCCTCTGGGCAGCGGCAACTCTGAAATACATACGAGGAAAGGCCACTTTAAATTAGTAAAACAACAGGAACAGTGTATTGCACTACTAAAGCTACCTAGCATGTCCTATATGCTCTGTAAATACTATGTACAGATACCGAGATGGCACACCATGTTACCTGTTTATTGCACTGTTGTTTTTTATTGGATTCTATTATATGTTGTACCACTGTTTTTTTATTGGATTCTAGTATATGTTGTACCACTGTATTGCACATCGTCGCAGGCAAGACCAGCCGCATTTCATTGTATACCTGTATGCCGTGACAATTAAAACTCTTGACTTGACTTGACTTGACTTGTAACCTACCCTAGTAAGGGCACCAGTGGCGTGCACAGATAAGGCCAACGGGGGGCTTGAGCCCCTGACCTTTTGCCCCAAGTGCCGTTCCAAAAAAGAAAAACTATTTTTTCCCCTCAAATATGACGGAAATATTATATTACTATCCATGAAAAATATGAAGACGGAAATGTATATTACTATCCACGAAAGATATGAAGACGGAAATGTATATTACTATCCACGAAAGATATGAAGACGGAAATGTATACTACTATTATCTGTGGTATTTATTTAATATATATATATATTTTAATAAATATACATGTATTGGATTGTATAGAGATACAGCGTTTATACATAAAATGAACAATAAAATAAAACTATCTAATTTGTGATAGTTAACTTCTTAACGTGCAACAACCAGGCCCCGGGCCCTCTTGAGGACGATTTGCCCACCGGCGCGACACGCCACTTTGGCGACCTCTAGCGGCTCGGGTGTGCATATTTTGGACAGGGTTGTAACCAATGAGTCTGGCTTTCCAATGATACCCCACGTGGGAATGAGCGAATCAGGGATCTAGGTGAAAAGTCACGATCGCAAACAGGAAATGAAACTTTCGCGGAATGCATTGGAGTCAATGAGAAAATGGTTTTCTGCAGCCTTTCGGATTTCTTTTTTAAATTTGGACATGTACTACACAAGACTTCAGGCTATGGACCCAGGGTGTTTCTTCAGCCATGCATGTGCTATACATATAAAGTATAGTATTTTGATATGCAGTCCTCAAGTTCAAGTAAAAAAAATTTACACTTTTGGGAGCGCCTGTTAAGAGGTTAGGGGTAGGAATTTAAAAAAGTGTATTCTTCCTACTCCTTTTTCGAACAGGGTAGACTATGATTTGTTTATCTGTTTCTCTTTTTGTTGTCTTTTTTTCTTTTGTATATGTCAAATTAACAGATATATTTTTGTTTTTATACTTCATACTTCAAAATTTTTTATCTTTCATTCATATCTATTTTGAATGTACCCCGCATTGTCTGTGCAGGCCCCTGAATGGCAGACTCTGACCCAATTTGGTCAAAACACTTTCATAGCTCCATCTGCAGTTAAAACTTAAAACGTTTACTTCCGTGTTCTTCTTCTCATGTTCTACTTTTATTTGATGAAGCTACTGTGTTCAGATTGGTGTTGGCGTGTTCCCATGGCGGCAGCACATTTGATTACAATCCTGCAGAAGATGATGCTAACAGAAGCGAGCAGTTTAACTCCAGATGGGAGCTACTATAGATGTGGATTTTTACAAGATTGTGGGGAGTTTTCTTGGTGTTTCTCACCAGACTACATACTATTACAACAATCAAGTATCTGTGGTGTGTGAACGCATGTTGCAATGAGGAAATGGGAAAACTGGGGAAATTGTACAGCATTTCCTGCGAACCCGGGCTGGGTTCGACTTGGCCGCAACAGCGGCCCGGTTTGCGTACACATGTCATATCATCGGACATCAGATTCTGTCGCGACTCGATACAACTCTGGAGCGGTCGCAAAAATCTGGGAGAAAAAGTGAAAAAGCAGTGATATTTCCCTTGAAGGTGAGTGAAAACCAGTCTGATCCAGCGAGCGTTGCTTCCCCGCTTCGGTCCTGATGGATGACACTTCCTGACGGACGGCCAACAATACCCTCATATTCCTCAGGAGCTACTCTCGCACCACACTGCAACGTTCCTCACCCCCACCTCTTTCCAATGTAGGGCTTCTAAGAAAGCCAATGGTTACATCACAGGTTTCAGTGAACCATGGCAACTGCACACAAAAGCTGCTATGAATCCCCTATGCTCACCTACTTGACGCCAAGAACACGCTGCTGCTACACTATTGTTGCTTGTGTGGTGGATACTGGCTGTGTGGCTCCGCTTCAGTGCTGCTGGGACTCGTTTGATTTCTTTTTTTTTAAACATTTAATTAAACCTTTTTTTTGTAATCTTTTTTTTTTGTATTCCTACTTCCTAGTTACATTTATTTGACAAAAAGGAGACACTTTAAGCCAAATGTGTTGCTTCAAGTATGTAGTGGTAGGAGAAATAATAACAATAACAACAACAGTACTAATCATTATATAGCACCTTCCTGCACAAAGTGCTTCAGAAGATATTAGATCATAAGATAATACTATCTTATTATACAATGCCCATAGACTGACATGAATATCACTATATACAGTAGCACTATACGCCTGGCAATATTGTGCTCTGCTGAATAAGAGGAGTTTTGATAAGATTGATAAATAGATAGATAGATCAATAGATAGATAAAGTCATCAGCAGCAAACAGAGCTCAAGACTACATTTATAATGCAGTGCCACTGGCACACCAGCATTTTAGAGTCGATCGAGAGGTCCACATTAAAATGCACAATTCAAAATGTATAATTCATAATGTATAATGTATAAATCATAATGTATAATTCATCATTTATAATCCATAGGGCACATTACCAACACTCTTCATCCAGGTTTGAATACAGAACACAAACATTATTATGTTACATATGTATAAATATACTATCAGTATTCATCAATACCAAACACCCCCTTTGCTCCAACAATCGATCAGTTCATTATAGGGGCTATAGGGGAGAGTGTGTGCCGGTAAGAGTGAAACCACTGAGGAGAATGATGAGTAAGAGGCGCTGAACTTGACCCCAGGGTCAGCACAGAGAGGAGCAGGGCTAGGGGCAGTGACTGGAATGCAGGGGACAGGTGTTCCAAGTGGTAAACATGTCATTCACAAGTAGGGGTGCAACGATTAGTCGACGACGTCGATCATAAAAACTCGTCGACGCCGAATTTTTGCGTTTTTTTTTTTTTGTGTGCACTACCTATCTTTGTGAAAGTGGCTTCTCAGCTCTGGTCCAGCTGAAGACAAAGCAGAGGAACAGATTAGACATTGAGCATGACCTCAGAGTTGCTTTGTCTACCATCACCCCAGACTTTGAGACTCTTGTCAGGAGCAAACAACATCCCCAGTTATCCCATTAGTTCCCTTGGATGTTAAGCTAAGAAGTCTGCTAAGAAGGATATATTATTTATTATTATTATTTTATTTCAAGACAAGAAGATACCAGTTTCCTCTCTGTGCGTTAAGTAGAAAGCTATCTGGCTAAGTCAAAACATTTGCAAATCAAAATTAATGTTTAAAAAAATATATAAAAGCTATCTGGCTGCACGTTAGCCTAGCTTAGCACAATGAATGGAAAAAGTCAAGTCAAGAGTTTTATTTGTTACGGCATACAAGCATACAGTGAAATGCGGGTGGTCATGCCTGCAGCGATTGTGCAATAATACAAGTAATGAAAATAAGAATAAGACATAGAATGAGACATAACAGGTATAATGTACATAAAGTTTACAAAAAGCATGGTAAAGACATGCTAAGGTCCTGCGATAGGGCAATACAGTGTTAGCTACGGATGAGGCACTGGGTCTTATGTACACTACTATACAATACTATACAATATACAGTTATACTATATATCCTTATGCTATCTTGCTATATCCATCTATTTACTATACAAGAACCACTCCCGTTCTTTTTTTTTAAGTGACCTTTTCATTGTGTAAAGTGACCATTGAGTGTGTGCGTGTGCAGCGTGTGTGTGTTCGTGCTAAAGTGTCTGTTAGTGTGTGAGTGTATACAGTATGTGTGTTGTGTGTGTGCTCATGTGTGCTTGTGTGTTTGAGAGTTCAGTGTTCAAGACTCTGATGGCCTGGGGGAAGAAGCTGAGCCGAAGTCTCTCTGTCCTAGTTGCTGGTGTGCGCAGGCGTTTGCCTGACCACAGCAGCTTGAACAGGCTGTTGTTGGGGTGGTGAGGGTCTTTCATTATTCTGCAGGCTCTGGATTTGCACCTCTTGTTATATAAGACCTGCAGGGTAGTGCAATACCCGTAGTACGCTCATCTGAGCGCACCACTCTTTGTAGGGCCTTCTTGTCCTGTGCCTTGCTGTTTCCATACCAGGCAGTGATGTTTCCAGTCAAGATGCTCTCTACAGATCCGGAGTAGAAGGACTGGAGTATCTTCTCCGATACTCTGAACTTCCTTAACTGTCTCAGGTGGAGGCGGCTACGTGGCGTAGTGGGCAAGGCGCTCGCCACGAATGACGGAGACGCTGGGCTTGCCTGTTCGAGCCCAGCGCTCCACATTTGCTTTCAGTTTAGCTGGTCGTCCGTACTAATACACATTGGCCGTATTAGGGGGTGGGAAACTGATGGGTGGGGATCGGGCGTTGTGGACAGCGACTCCTACAGGTAGTAGAATCAGGCAGTAGAATCAGGAAGTGTCGGGGGCAGCGTGAGCCTCCCACGCGTTACTCCTCGCCACTGAGAGATCGAGCTGCGCAGGTGAAAAGATGCGACTGCTGTTACCTCAAGTACCGGAGGGGACTTGTGCTATGTATGACTTAGTCCACATTGCAGCCGGCTTGTGGGAGGCAAGAAACAGCGTTCGTGACAGGGGAGGGTTGAATTGGATGATACGAAATTGGGATGGGAGAAAATATAGAAAATGGGAGAAAAAGTGGATAAAAAAAAAAATAAATGTCTCAGGTGGTAGAGGCGCTGCTTCGCTTTTTTTTACGACTGAGTCTGTGTGTTGTCCATGTCAGGTCCTCTGAGATGTGGACCCCCAGGTACTTAAAGCTGCTCACCCTGTCCACGGTAGCCCCGTTAATCCACAGTGGTGTGTGTGTCCCCTGCTGTGTTCTCCTAAAATCCACGATCAGCTCCTTGGTTTTACCAATGTTCAGGAGCAGGCTGTTGTCCTGACACCTGTAGTCATTAAGACCTGCTGGGGAGGATTTTTTTGGTACCGGGATTATAGTGGACACCTTGAAGCAGGCAGGGACCACGGACTTAGCCAGGGATAGATTGAATATGGTGGTGAACACTGGGGCTAGCTGGTTAGCACAGGACTTAAGTATCCGTCCTGTTATCCCATCTGGGCCAGCTGCTTTCCTGGTGTTCACCCGCATAAATGCTCTTCTCACACTGTGTTCCGTCAATGAGAGAGTGCCCCCCCCCCCCCCCCCCCCCCCCCCCCCCCTCGGTGAGCTAGCGTCGCCACTGTTTGCACCGAACCGTGCGTAGAAGGAGTTGAGTTGATCCGCGAGAGAGGCGTCGGCACTCCCGATTGAGGGGCCGCTGACTTTGTAGTCAATTATCGTCCGTAGTCCTCGCCATAAACCTCTTGTGTCGTTCTGGGCCATTTGCGCCTCCATCTTGCCAGCGTATGTCCTCTTAGCAAGCTTTACGGCCTATCTAACATGACGGACATGACCAGTTATCCTTCGTGAGGTGTTAGTTGCCTAGGCTAACCGGTCATGTCCGCTTCCATTCATTGTGCTAAGCTAGGCTAACGTGCAGCCAGATAGCTTTCTACTGAATGCACAGAGAGAAAACTGGTATCTATCTTCTTGTCTCTCTCTGGAGAAGATGGTAAGCTAATTTCTCAAAATGTTGGCATGTTCCTTTAAGTGGCAAATGTTTCTTTTTTTGGTGCGAGAAACGTCAAACATTGAAACAAAAAGTAGTTCACCGCTGTCAGTGTCGTGTTCTACTCAGGGCTCTCTGTTGAATCCGGTTTGGCCCAGTTGGCCGCGGCGGTGCGGCTAGATGCTAAGAGAGCATGCTGACTCAGATGTTTCTGACACTTACCTATGGAAAGTGAGAGCAAGCTGACAAGAAGACATGAGAGCGGTCACAGCAGAGACGCAGAAGACTCTCCAAATGGCCGTAAGTCTTGGTGTCAAAGTCACAGACGCTTTCAAAAATGTATACTAGTAGTATTATAGGTTTATACTTTAAACTATGGGTTTTAAACTCAATAGAGCCCCATAGAGGCCCTGCCTGCTCTCTGGTTCTGGAAGGATTTTCTCTTTGGCCATAGCTTCTGGTGAAAGCAGTCACATAGATTTCTTTTGTGCTTGTAGAGGCCAGGAAACAGTGGTTAAAAAGTGATGTAGAACCTGTGTTGTAGTACTCGAGACCTGGACTGATTTTGAGGACTCCCGACTCGACTTGGACTTGAGCATTGATAACTCGGACTTGGACTTGTACTCGAGCATTGACTGCATTTGGACTAATGTATAACCATGGGTTTATAGTACTGTATGTTGCATAGTAGATTTATAACTATTCTTCATTTTCACGAGCGTTACGACCATAGAGAAAATTCTCCTGGTACCAGATGGTGGTGATCAGTGCAGATCTCCATTACCTTCTGAGATCTAACTTGCAGGTTTGTCAATGTCCCCTTCTTTAACACTGTTAAAATGGTTGACAAGAAAGACTTGTGGTTTTGATCACAGTCGTAATGTATATATAGATGGTGCAATCCTCTGACAATCTGATAAACATTCATTAAAAACATCCCTCAAGAGCCGAGTTGGCACCTTAACCCCCTCACTACCACACTACAGACGGTTAACCCTTTCACTACCACACTACAGCCGGTTAAAGGGTTAACCCTTTGTCGTGTGGCAGTGAAAGGGTTAACCTTCTGTAGTGTCACAGTGAAAGGGTTAACCCTTTGATATAGTGGTAGTGTAAGGGTTAACAGCCGTTGGGGTCCCCAAAGGATAATGTAGTGGGGCCAGCAAGCTAAGTCTGTTGCTTACGCACACAACTGGGGTCCCCCGCCATACCGTCTATGGATCAGTCACCCAATACTATCTCATGAGGGGACTTTACGGCCTGGGGAAGGTCTCCTAAAGGTTGATTTACTGGCACTGACTGATGTGGTGAGGAAAGCTGCTGCCACTCAATGGAGAAAGGAAGGAAACACCTGCTCATCTGAGAAGGAGAATTAGGTACAGTATGTGCCATCATTTAAAAAAAATTATTAACAATATAAAGCCACAGAAAGTTATGTTGCTTATATCTGGGGCTAAAGAACATTACAACTTTGAATGGGGGGTTCTATTAGACACAGAACTTTGAAAATCATTTGGATTTGATATAGACCTGGAAGTCACGTGGTTATGGACACTTTACCACAGGCATTTCTCAAGGTGGAGGGTTTATATGGTTCCACCTATTCAATTGCTCTAACAATTGAATCTACTTGTTTCCATGGTAACTACTACGGTCCCCATAAGGCCTTGGCATTTGAAGACCAGTTGCGAGCGAACACTGCAGAGCTGAGGGGACGACGATCAAAATATCAAAACAACTGACAGAATACACTATTGGAATCACTCGTGATTACCTGATTTATTTACTTTTTAACGTTAAGTTTTCATGTTTTGAGCATTTTATTCATAGCTACAAAAAAAACAAAGATGGGGCCGAATTCTGCACACAAAAAAAACAGTAGTTGTAACTCTTGTGATTGGTCGAAGTTTGCAGAGGCATATGGGTACTGTAGTAGTTACCATGGAAACTAGTAAATATTACGATATAGACCACCGCAACACTTCCGGGATTCTGAAATCAGGGAGGAGATAGCGGGGGGAGCAAATTAATGAATGTGGATGAGAGCCTTGATGGCTTGAGTGGTTGCAGCTACGGCTGTGTGGGTGCTAGAGACATGATCCAATAGACTTTTATGCGCCTGAGTCTCCTGAACACGGCGCGACCAATTCCAAATAGATCAGAACTACACAGACACATTCTCTCAAAGATGAAGTTAAAACATTTACATTCATTGGTTGTAACAGTATAAGAATTAAATAATGTATACCTCCGTCAAAGATTATGAATCTACACAATACAGTTTGGCTGTAATACTTCTATTCTAATACTTGATCTTCAATGGGAGCTACAATGGGGGGAACCTCATTCCCTAGGTTTATAGGCCTACAAGAATCTTGCATTGTAAACAAATAATGCAATAGTTTTTTTTCTGGCTTGCAAAGCTAGTATGAGCCTGTGGTGTGGAGTAGCCTGATGCTGAAGGTATAGTTCCCAATGTATTAACGTCATTGTTTTCCAGACGCAATCATTGCTATTGCTATGTCATTGCTATCATTGCTATGCTACAGAACGGCACTCCCGAGAACCAAGTTTCATAACTCGCAGGCAAAAACGCAGAATCACGCGCCTTTTTTCGTCTCCTTCCTCTCCAGACACACACCGTTCCAAAAATGTCAGTTCCACGACATTTCAGTTCAGTGTAGGCACAAGTAATCTCATAATACACAGTAAATAATGTGCTGTGCTTTTTGAAACGCAATGTTGCATGGAGTTCTTTTAACTTTCATTAGTGTAAACTTGATTTCCCCTTTGCGCCCTTCCCCTCACTGCGTGGTGCAATCCGGTGCGTGAGAGAGTATGTTCGTACAACGAGTCTTGGGATGGCTTTTGCTAATCTAAATAAAGCATATCTGCACACTATGTGTGTCACACCAAATGTTTATGTAACACATACATGTGTTAATGGATCTGGTGTTGACATGGTTTTGAATGGTGACCAAGGACAGTATGGTGTATT
Organism: Notolepis coatsorum; assembly: GCF_963971535.1. Classification (NCBI taxonomy): domain Eukaryota; kingdom Metazoa; phylum Chordata; class Actinopteri; order Aulopiformes; family Paralepididae; genus Notolepis; species Notolepis coatsorum. Next base: position 119,139,114 of record NC_140171.1, on the reverse strand, counting down.
GGACCAGCTGTAACAGCAATACAGACTCATTTCTGACTTTGTACAGTATATAGCACTTGTAACTTGTTTTTAGTTTCCGTTAGCTTGCAATATAGTTGCTATTCGATCCGCAGAGACAACTGTACATCGACTTACAAGGCCAGTAATCACATACCTGGCGAGAAGGTATATTTCAGCTTTAGATAACAGAATAGCCACCTACATTAACACATTGGCGACCGCTGGGATGCGTCTAATATAGTGGTTGAGGACCAGCTTTTGTAAACAGACCGGTGTCTTTTTGTACAGCTAAATCTATACTTTATAGTATTGCTATCTGTCCATTCTCATTGTCAATTGAGTTCATAAACCGTCCCTTCAAAATGGCTTAAAGAAAAAAAAATGCATCAATAGGTTGTCATTTTATAGCGCCGTGAATATAAGCATTATAGCGGATTTTGTCTCGTATATTTTCTGGAAGGCTAGTTATAGGGCTAATAGCTGCTAACGTTATATTCAACGGCATTTCCATTTTACATATGCTAAAGAAATAACTCAAACTGCATATCATCGGGACTGTCCCAATGCATGTATGCATCAGAGGGGGGGGCGGGGGATGTCGTTTATTATTATTGATTACCAATAACAGTGGTCATGTAACTAGCCACATACGCTGCTCGGCTGGTTGCGTATCGTAGCAAGCTCTGATCCGGCTGTAATTTATGTGAAAAAGATCTTACCATGAGCCGGTGAGATACCCGCGAGCATTTCCCCGTTATCGATCGGCATCTGGTAGATCGATATGTCCATTGGCTGATGATAAATCCCCTTATTCCATGGTGAAATCTGCGATTCGAAACGTAATCCACGGTACAAGATGCTGATTCAGAATCCGGGTACTGAAAATCTCCATTGAAAGGAAAAAAAAAAGTCATCCATTCGCCCACAGGGCATACTGCAGTGGAGCGATGGCGCCCCTAAGAGGATCTGGCCGGTATTGCACGTTCACAATTTCACAGACTAGGGAATATATGCAGTGCCGCTCCGCGACCTTGACCCGGTTATTAAAATGGAATAAAAGCAATAACAACTTGCCACGGCTTTATACGTGATTCTGTCCTCAACGCATGGATTCGAAACCCGTATTTATACGTGGTCGGGCGGCAAAGTGTTAAGTACATGTATATTTCAAAACATATTATTGTGGGTGTGCTGGAATAGGAAGGGCTCATGTCTTTAAACTTTTCATAAATGTGTTTAATGTGTCTGATGACCCATTGTGTCCGTCCATCTACGTCTGTTTTGAATTGTTTTTCAATGAGTATCCGTTTGTCGGATGAGGCTGATAGTGTCAGTTTCCGCCAGTTTTGTATCGGGTTTTATTTTTTTTTGATAACGTTCGGACAGAATTCACTTCTTGGAACTGATGGATACATTTCCGTCCATTTGTTTTGGCTAACGAGGACACCCTTTGTAAGCCACGTTGTTGTTTCTGCAAATGCACGATTACGTTAGGCTGTAATTTGAAGACAAACCAATGGACAGCATCACTCGCCGTCCCCGTTTTATGAAGGACGAGCGTGGTCGCTCCCCAAGAATAACGTGTTCTTTGTGTTGTGTTCAACCAAATATAATTGAGTTGATAAGGTATCTTTGAATTAAATGTTGTAATTCTAACATGCAGACCAGTCACAAATACTAAGCCCTGATTGGCAGACAGGACCAGGGCCCTCATTCATCAACCCGATTTACGCACAGATTTGTGCTTATCCTGTGCGTACGACCATTTCTAAGCAAAGAGTGGGATTCATCAATTTCAACTTGAACTTGACTCCGTGCTTACGTGTACGCACAGCTCGGACCACACTTAGCTGACGCCCAGTGGTAGAATATCGTTACTACGCATAAGCGCTCCTCAGTTCTGCATTAGTTTTAAGGCGGAAATAAAGACACTGGCGTGTGTTCTGTATGACCCCCGTAATTCATTATAGTTCATTGTAAAATAGCAACAGTAGTTCAAAACCCTATAAACCCTATAAATAGCATTTGGAATAATAGATCTTTCTCTCAGAATGAATGCAGCATGGTTCATATAGCGTTATCGGAATATACGGGGTGTAGGCTACTGACTGACTTGATTGAAAAGTTTATTAACAGATTGCAGAATGGGTACAGTACAGTACAGCTCAGTACATACAATTGTTAAGGGGATGCAGACCAGAGAGAGACTTTCGTCTTGTTTACATCAGGGTCCCCCATTTTCAATTCATCATAAATCATAAAGCTCAACTCGTTATTATTTTGCGCACAGACCGCAGAAACACGGGAACGTTTTGATTATATTTAAAAGGCTTTACGTTAAACGAAACAAGTGGAATTTCGAAGCTGTAAGCAGAATACAAGTCATATGAACACCCACGATAGTGTTCTTCCCCCTTTGTACTGTATAAGAAAGAATAGAAAACGCATTGCAATGACACCAGATAGTGGACAGACTATGTATATGATGGGATTCAAGTTCGCGTTTTTGTTGATCATAGGCATGCTGTCAGAGTATGATATCCTAATCAAACATTCTAGAACATTTGTCGTCACAGATCATGTCCTAATAGAACAGGGGTCGGGAACCTATGGCTCGCGAGCCATATATGGCTCTTCTGGTGACAGCATATGGCTCCCCGAAATTTGTGAGTAATTTTTTTTTTTTTTTTTTTTTTTAATACTTGTGATATTTCTTAATAATACTGTGTCATTTTAAAGTAAACAGAAATTAGTTTTGAAGATACAGCTAATAGTATCTGTAGCTGAAGATATAGCGAGCAGAGCTGGCGAGGGAACACAAGTGGACAGAAATAAAAAATCTTCAACCTGAAGACCAGCTGATTCTTAAAACTTGGAACGAGCTTCCTGTGACATACCACACAATGCAGCGTGAGTATTGCCGTATTGACCATGTTTGGCTCTACATATGCATGTGGGCAGTCATTCTCGCATATGAGGAACATTAAGACCAACCTACGCTCACGTTTAACTGATGGAAGCCTCAACGCCTGCATGAAGCTCAATCTCACCACGTGTGAACCAGATTACAAGGCCATCAGCAAAACCATGCAGCACCAGAAGTCGCATTAAAAGTAAGACATATTTAATTTATTATATGTTAAAAATACTATATGGCTCTCAATGAAATATATTTAGAAATATTTGGCTTTTATGGCTCTCCCAGTCAAAAAGGTTCCTGACCCCTGTAATAGAACATAGGCTATGGCATGGTCCATCGTGATATTGTGTGGACTGTTATTACTGTACCGGTACCACCCATTGTGACAACAGCCTTGTGAGTCCCGCACACAAACATGATGGAATTCAAGTTCATGTATTGAAAGGCAGGCTACATCATACATGCAGTGAGATTCATTGTTCTTGTATATGCTCTCGTATTATTGTTTATATAGGCTACCCAATACTGACATCAAAATAGATTGTAGTATGCCTCTAGAAATCATATGCAGCAGGTAGAAAATTGACGGGAGATCCATCGCGATTTGGAATAAAATTGAGGAGAACTTTAATCCCTGGGTATTAATCAAACAACACGGGAAAAGGCAGTCATATTCCAGCGCGGTCTTTATTAGTGTTTGCGCTGCCCAGGCAGCAATGGTTAATAGATATCATATCCGACATCACCGTAAGTGTACACGTCTGTCAGCCTGTCTCATGACACGCTTCCCTCGGCTTAGTCCATTTTTCCACATTTCATGGGGGTATTCCATTACCGTATATGGTTAATCGGGGCGGTTCTGGTATGCAAATACTTAAAACAGTGCACGAGCTCAAACGTAGGATCAAAGTCATATTCATCATGACAGGTGTGCGTAGAACCTGCGTACGCACGTGTGGTGAATCCCGTTTATTTTGTGCGTACACTGATTCTACATTCTGTGCTTACGTGTGGAAATAGAACATGTTCTACGTCCACGTTGATGAATGAGGGCCCAGGCCTCCCAATTCAGATGATACAAAATGCTGATTGGGGACATTTCATAGGGTTGGGTTGTTGAAGTACAAACTCAATGAGACTGGAATGATTGAAACTGTTTTAGGGAGGACTGCCAAGCAGGACCAAGTCTAGTTCAATGTGTTCAATGGAAATAATCTGTGAACACATCTGTGAACAAAGTTGGTTTACACTAAAGGTGCTCCCATAGTCGAGCGGACCGTACACGGAGCAGACTCCCGTGGACTCAAAGCGGATCCAAAGGGTACTCAAAGCAGACCCAAAGTGCGAAGCTCCAATTTTCTAATGCGCGGACGTCCGCGCCGCTGACTTGGTGTCACACAAAACAAATATTTCATGGCAGTTTTACACACTTCATTTAGAAAAGCCATTCAAACATCTCAAGCCCTACTCTCTCTTGGCACGGAGCGAGTGGTCAGAGTAAAATGCAGATCGGCGTCACATTAAATGCAGTTCGATGTCAACCAAAACGCAGAGCAGCATTTTGTGTGACACCAAGTCAGCGGCGCGGACGTGACTGGTCTGCATGTTAGAATTACAACATTTAATTCAAAGAAACTATGGTATTCAAAGATACATCATAGAATGTTATCTCCATTTCCAATATTTCGAAATAAAACTGGTGCTTTTATTTCATGCAATGAGTGTTTGTCATTTCAGCACCACGCGCTGTCCACCTCAAGCCTATACGGTACATTGCATCTCGCTGCCTTAAACCTGTTATTCAAGTGTGTAAAACTGCCCGTTTTATTATCGAAATATTGGAAACGGAGATAACATACTCTTTATTTTGACATCGGATGACGACGACATGACAGAAGTTGAACAGCGTGGGACATTTTTTGTAAACTGGCGCGAGACATGTAGGAAATTGGTCCGCGGAGGTCCGCTCGACTATGAAATCTCAAAGAGTCCAGCAGACCTCCGATGAGTCTAGTCCGTGTACAGTCCGCTCGACTATGGGAGCACCTTTAGGATGGTGGTAATGAGGCAAACAACAGAGAAACATAACACAAACACACAAGGATGGATGGAGGGGGATAAGAGAAGGCAGTGGAGAAGAGATGAGTCTTGAGGCAGGATTGAAACACTGTGAGGGACTCTGAGTCTCTAATGTCTTGGGGGAGAGAGTTCCAGAACCTGGGAGCTGCCCTGGAGAAGAGCTCTGTCCCCAAAGCTGCAAGGGTTGGATTTGGGGGTGGAGAGAAGAGACTGGTTGGTGAAGGGCTTTGCAGGTGAAGACCAGACAGCAAATCAAACAGGTCAGGTGTGTTAGCATGCTAGGCGAATGCTAATCTCAGCCCCAAGTGCACAGGAGGAGCTCCCTAACAACAGACACAGCTGTAGTCCTGCTATTCCCAGACGGGGAACATTCGACACCGGTGGGCTCCAGTTTCACCAACTTATAATAAGCTTGTTTGGATGCCAGAGGCACATTGCCACTGGGCCTGGCAAGATGGTAGTTGGATGCTCCACATTCTTCCGCTTCACCCTAGAGTGATGGGACCATGATGCCTACGTAAACAACAGTAGCCCGGTCATAACCTATTTACCAGAGTACTCCGGTGATATTCCAAATGCAAACCAGTAGCACTGGTATCAAACACAGACAGTTTAAAATGTTTAGCAAAAAAATACGTAACTTCAGCTTACTGAATCAGTTGTTCTCAACCTGAGGGTTGAGGACCCCGCAGGGGGTCATGAGATGATTGTGTGTGTGTGTGTGTGTGTGTGTGTGGTTATTTACTTGTGAAATAATGGACATTTGAAGTCTAGAGCCCTCCTCCAATTACTAATCATTAATATTAATATATTAATAATTCAAGTTGAATAGCCTGAAACGGGAAAATCAAAATAGTTTCCTGTCAAACGTCCGTATTCTGCCTGTGCTTGAAGTTGTTGTTGGAACGCAAATAGGCATCCCTTTGATTTTAGGGGCCACCAAATAATTAAGCATGAAACCGCCCAGGCCATCGGTGTGACTATGTGTAGGCACTAGGGCTGACCTTCAAAGCTTTTTTGGCCTTCGAAGCTTCGGGGCCGAGATTCGATTTTAATTCGAAGCTTCCGAGATAAAAAAATAAAAAAATAATAATAATAATATTTTTTTTCTTTTTTCTTTTTCTTATGTTGTGGGACTTGTACAGCACTTTGGTCAACTTTGTTGTTTTTAACAAGAACGGCGAAAGTCGTTTTTGCCCGCCATGCGTTGAACGCCAACAACGGCGTAAATCGTTTTTGGGATCAATATTTTTTTCCCCGCCATGGCATTCATAATTCATCCAGCCTCCATCCGGACTGTAGCGGCACCCTGTATGAGATTGCAATGCCTCAATACCGCCGCCTGGTGGATGGTCGGGCGAGTTACACTCTCGCCAAAACCGGAAGTGGCGATCGGTGCGTCGAGGAAATCCCTCCGGCAGTCATATCTTGTTACGTGACTCCAGACAAACACTCGGGTGCATGGGATCGCTTTCGAAATGCAATAATCTATATGATTTCGGCGTTTATTGCGCCATACAAACCGGAAATGGATCTAGGAGATCGGGGTCAAATAATTGGGATATTTTTCCTCCAGTCTCATCGGCGAACGGTAAGAGGACACTAATGTTATTTTCAGGCCGATTGTTTATTCATTTCACTGCAAACCATCTGCTCAACATATCAACCCATACTAAATGAATGAATGAATGAATTATTTTATTTCGAATGTTTACAAATAAATAAACAACTACTCTTCTCTGTGGAATGTCTGAGAACCTGATTCTGGCTATGACCCCCCCCTCTGCTTGTCTGACTACCCTGCTACTCGCCTACTCCCTGGACTGTCTGGGAACCAGACCCCGGTCACGATCCCCTGCTTGTCTGACTACCCTGCTACTCGCCTACTCCCTGGAGAACCCGACCCCAGGCACGATCCCCTGCTTGTCTGACTACCCTGCTACTCGCCTACTCCCTGGAGAACCCGACCCCCGGTCACGATCCCCTGCTTGTCTGACTACCCTGCTACTCGCCTACTCCCTGGAGAACCCGACCCCGGTCACGATCCCGTGCTTGTCTGACTACCCATCTATGCGCCAACTCCCTGGACTGTCTGAGAACCTGGTTACCGTATTCTCCCTTTTTCTAATAAATATACCAACTGGGTTTTCTGATTCAACATCGTCTCTGCCTGTTTGTATCTGCACCTGGGTTCTGGCTATAGTACTGTTACAGTTTCACTGTGTTGCGAGGCAGCTAATGCTAACTGTGTAGCCAGATAGCTTTGCAATAGCTCCATGCCCTGGCCACAGTGAGCTCTGGAGATCCGACATGAGGCTCTCAACTATCAGCCTTGACCTAGGAAACATGGGCCCTGTTTCTTCCACTCTGCTATGACATGCCGTGTTCCACGTTTAGTATACACCACGCCAAAACTCTAAAGTATAAAGCTACATAAGGAGCAGTGTGGCCGCTAGCAAGGCTTTAGATTCTCATGCGCGGAACAGACAAGCGTGCTTTTAAGCAGCTGGGGCAGCTTTTTGTGAGAAGTGACAGCGGGATAATGTGGATACGGTGATGATTTCGGGAAATTAATAAGTAAATCAATACTGCTAAAACGAAAACAAATGCAATGTTTTCAGGAAACCCTACACTGGTTCTGGACACAAACATTTAAAATAAATAAATACATAAATAAGCTTAAATCAGAGGTGTATTTAGGGGAGAAGCTCTCACCTGGTGACGGCCTCCATGCTCCCGGAGGAGCTGACGTCAGCATGACCGTCATCACCGGGGGGCTGGAGGAGGACTGGCGTGTCGGGGGGTTCCTGCTGTTCCGTGGGCGGAGGAGGAGGAGGAGTCATCTCCATCATCTCCGGGCCGGGCCACCTTCGCTCTGAGGGCATGGGCAGGGGTCTCACTACGGGCAGCCCGGCAGAGGGGCTGGGACAGGGCGCGGTGTCACTCATGCCCTTCCTCACCTGTTGGTCAGACAAAGAGGAGGGTGAGCGACGAGTGAGGCTGGAAACCAGAGAAGTCATGGGAGGTAACAGGATACCTGCTGCTGCTAGCACTGCTGCATCGGTGTATGTGTGTAAACACACACACACACACACACACACACACACACACACACACACACACACACACACACACACACAAAGTGATTGTGTACACACACACATTTCTGTATTGGTAATTGGTATGTCCTCATACACAGAGGTACAGAAGTGTAGACTTGTTGTACCACACACACACGCACACGCACACACACCAGCAACCTTTGCTCAGGTTACTATAAAACATGCAGTGGAGGATCTTCTAGGGCGTGGCAGGAGGCTACCTGAACGGAGGGAGGGAGACAGAGGTGAGCCTGTAAAAGGAAAGGGTTACACTCATGTTTGTCTTACCGTGCTCAGCCTGAGACGGTAGAATTGGTGCGAGTTGCCGACTGCCGTGTAGAAGAACCTCAACCTAACCACGGCAACGTTATGGAACATAACCCCTGCATTTTTACCAAGTGTTTTCCACGCGCATGTTTCAAGTGTGCAAGAGTAGCAAAGCAGTCGAAAGTTGGCATCAAATAAAGTAGTAACTATAGACTATTTATAACTATTGAGTCTATATATAAAGTTAGAGATGAGTGGAGGCAAGAAATATGTATAAACGTATATTAATTAATATTGAGCTTAAGGTTTTTATCTAACGTATGTATGCAGGTAAGTATGTACTGTATGCAGGATGGCCCAAGTTAGGTCAGAAAATAGTACCTGTTAATAATCTGTTCATCTGGTTGAAAGACCCACAATAACTGGCGGGTCAAGCTCTCCTCTTCTGCGGTGTGGCAGACTGAAACTGCACTATCAAACGGGTTTGGAGCAAACAGCTAAAGTATCGACAATGGGCAAAGCCAATAATAACACACACACAAAGCTTGTCTCTAGCCCTAAGTCTATAGCTTACAGTATGCTTGCATTACCAGGCGTCATTACCCGCCTGCCTCCAACAATTACCAATGGAACATCTCCATTTGGCACTGTACCTAATGGATTTGTCTCAAATCCATGAATGCTGCCTCCATGTTCAGTTGTTCACAGTGCTCAACTCTGTTAATGGTGCATCTCTGGGAACATAATGGCTCCATATGCTTCTCTGGCCCCACAATATGGATTTTGCCGCTTAGAGCAGAGTGAGTGGCCTGGCTCAAATCTGCCAGCCACAGTATGGCATGGGAAAGACTGGGGGCAAAACAGGAAACGGGACACAAGCGGATAATGTGGATACGGTGAAGATTTTGGGAAATTAATAAGTAAATCAATACTGTTAAAACAAAAAACAAATGCAATGTTTTCAAAGTCCACTCTCACTTTGTTCCCATCCATACGGTCAGAAATATAAACGCAAACACCAACTGGCACCAAGACGGCAGCTACTGTGCGTGTTAATCATACAGCGTTAAGTAGGACATTTGGAAATATGGCAGATGGCTAAACTGCCTCACTGACCAGAGAGGGAAATAACCTGGTTTCTAAATAAAGGATTAGCATTTTTGAAAGTTTGTGATATAAAACTCAACACATAGCCAAGGGCGGCCAAAGAAAACATTACCCTATGATTTGACCTGGTTACGTTTTATAATATACAACTATACCAGACCTTGAACCTGGCCTTTCAACAAAACCTCCTTGTTAGGTGTATACTATAGACCTCGTAGTGAAAGCTCTGTGGAAAGTTAAACATATCTTGATATTTCTTTAGAGCTTGTGAACACATTACCTGTTGGTATTTTCTTTAGAGCTTGTGAACACATTACCTGTTGGTATTTGTAGAGCTTGTGAACACATTACCTGTTGGTATTTTCTTTAGAGCTTGTGAACACATTACCTGTTGGTATTTTCTTTAGAGCTTGTGAACACATTACCTGTTGGTATTTTCTTTAGAGCTTGTGAACACATTACCTGTTGGTATTTGTAGAGCTTGTGAACACATTACCTGTTGGTATTTTCTTTAGAGCTTGTGAACACATTACCTGTGTAGCTGCAACAGTGTCCCAACATTTGACGTAAACAGGACAAAGGACTAGCACACACACACACACACACGCTCCGATATACAATAATTCAATAATGTGAAATAGCTAAAGAATACTTAACTGTACACAACTATGGCCACACATTATGTTCATACACGCCTAATCTACCAACTAATTAAAATAAATGTGATAACATAATGATGTTGTTGCATATCCATAGACCCTTGTTATAAGGCGAGTGTATTTTCAGAGCCGGCTTCTTTCCCCCATTTGTTCCAATGGAAACGCTGTGCCACAGTGCTGTGTTCCAGACAGAGCTCAGAATGTGTTCAGTTGAAAATTGTAAAACTTTTAAGCAAAAGAGTGCCACGCCTCTAATGGGTTTTCAACCTAGTCGCCTAACAACAACAGCAACCATGGCCAGCGCCTCTGAGCTGCCGGCTGAAAAAGAGCTTGGTCATGGTTTCAAATTAACCCTGTGTAGGTAGGTATGCATTCAAAATAAGGTCCCTTTTTGTCAAAGAATGCACACCTTTTACTGGCAGATCTGCAGAGAGATGCATCCATGGGTTTTATGGCTGTCAAAGCTGATTTGCAACTGGGTTACAGAAGCATATCTCCTGTTCCTCCATAACCAGAGCTGAACCGAAGACAGATATGTTTGATTTACAGCCCTGCAGTGCTTTAAACCTCTATAAAAGGATCTCTATACTATACAAACACTGTCCGATCCCATATCTCACACCTTCCCCTCCCTGCACCGCTCACAGTGCTCATTATACAGCTGGTGTGTGCGCGCGCGCGTGCGTGTGTGTGTGTGTGTGTGTGTGTGTGTGTGTGTGTAACCCTGGTATGTGTGCATACTGTATATGGTGTAAAAGTGTGCATGCGGTGCCATCAGTCAGCTCACCTGTCTCATAATAAGTAGGGCAGCCTCCAGTGTAGGGCAGGACAATATGTCCATACTTATCAAAGTAGCATCCCTCAGTGTTTTTGTAGCGAGAGATTTTGTTTATGTTGTGACAATTTTGTTTGTTTAGTCAAAAAATCGACAATAAAAAAAAATAGCAAACATTAACACATTAACCCATCGCCAGGTCTTTATTCAATGGATATAGTTTTAGACTGCGACATTTGCGAGTGCTTAAAATATATCTTATATTATATCTATGGGTCTAATAACGGCGTCAACTGTCAGTGAGTTGCTTCCAGGCAACATGCCCAAAACAGATTTTTCATCCGTACATTTCCGTTTTATACCGTTTTGAATAGAGTATGGTTTGGGTGCTTTTGAGTAATTCCAGGAAAAAGACGAGAAAAAGGCATTTTAGTGTAATCCAGTCATCACGTTGTAATTTTTCAGCTGATTATCTAATCATCCTAAAATCAACGCTAGATTATCATTATTATATCTTGTCGTGCATACATGAAATGGCCATCGTAGTGGGGCGCTCGCCCCCCCCCCCCACCGCAGTCAACGGTAATAAGCACATACACCTACACACAGATAGCTTTGATTGCGGTAGAAATAAATATCAGATCAACGCAAGGTTTCATATATAGTGTTCTTACCTTGTCTTTGATGTAATGCAAAAAAAAGAATCCAATTATCTGATTGCCATTCCAGTTATCCACAGTGATCATGTCCCCGACATTACCAAGCGTTACACATGGACGGGGGGGGGCGGGGTTAATATTCACATTGGTCGTTGTAAGCCCCTGGCAAGCCCCTGGCTCGCCTGAGTATTTAAACCCGGCCCGCACGGCTCAGATCGGCTCATAAAACACACCAGCCCATTTTCAATGGGATGCAATAGCTCCGCAAGGCAGTAGAGGGCGGTGTTGACCGTCTGCCAGCTCAGACACATTCACCAGGGTATACAGAGGCTGCAGACATGAATTATGAATAGATATAGCGAATAAACGAAATAACGATCCCAAAAACGAGTTAACTCGTTTCTGGCGCTGAACGCATGGCGGGCAATAATGAGTATACTCGTTTTTGGCGCCGAACCATTTAAGTAAAAATATATATATATATATTCTAAAATATATAAAATGTTTATTATGCTGTCGTCGTCCTATATGATGAATGTCAATTGGATAACGTGTAACCCCCCCCCGGATATCAATATATGTATATGATATATTCCAATAGTCCGTGTGAATGACTATTGACCTAAAAGATGCACTTCTAATTTTACTCACCTCACCCCACTTATTGATTGGCAATAAAAAATAGCAGGCCAGGGGATCTATGATCATAATTTGGTGCATGTCACTACATCGAAAACAGATTTCCAGGCAGGCAACACAGATATTAAGGTTAATATTAAACAGTGTTCATTAATTCATAGTTACAGTATGTCTATGACCATTATCCCATTCAGTGCCAACCACGAGATTAGTCGGGTTAACTCACCATGCGTTGAGTGCCAAGACCCGAGAAAACTCGGGTTTTAATCGTTATTTCTTTTATTAGCAATATCCATACATTTTTCATCCATCCAGCCTGACGTTATCATTGGGAATGGGTCTGAGGTCGAAAAGGGCAAATACCGCCGCCTATCGTCTCCCGGATGGTATTGCACATCATTGGATTGGATTGGGTGGGACTGTGCATCAGAAAAAAACTCCGGTCCGGGGTTTCCCTTCTCGGGCAAGCAGTAGCTGTTACCACATTCACTGGGGAGGCTCGGAGCAGCGTCGATTATATGTTTTGGTGCTATAACGTTGGATCAATAAACACGATCAATATTTGGAATGGCGATCAGGAATTGGATTAATCTTTTTGCAGAACATCTGATGTGAGGTAAGGACTCTATTTTACCAGTCTTGGATTAATCAGATGTTTTTTTCTCCGCCATCGCAGCATGTGTGTGTGTGTGCGTAACGTTAGCGCTGACCATGGCATGGATAATCGATTTTTCAGCCCGCTTCTTTAGCGTGCATAAGTACACATATACTATCGATAATCTAGCGTTTATTTGAAAACTATTCATAAATCAGCAGAAAAATTACAACGTGTTTTGTGTATTCCACTAAAGAGCTATTATTGCGGAATTTCTCTGGAATTACTAGACATCTCCAAAACTATACTCGTATTCAAAACGGTATAAAACGGAAATGCACCAATGAAAAAACTATCCGTTTCGTACATGTTGACTGCAAGCAAGTCATTGATAAGCGACAGGTGTATTAGACCCATAGCCATAATTTAATATATAGTTTAAGCGTTCGCAAATTCCCCCGTCCTCCCATTGACTTCAGTGTTGGCACGCTAGCCCTAATATGGTCATAAGGGCGTGGCTCTGAATGAGTTAAAGCTGCAGTGGGCAACTTCAGAGAAATTTGCAAGAGTGAGTTTACCTGCCCAGCAGAAACAGAGCGTGCTCTGCATCACTTTTCAAGCTTGTGCATGAGTAACAAAGGTTTTCCAGACTCCCAGAGGCACCCGCGACTTCAACCTGCCAAGTGGTGTTCCCAGGGTTGCTCAATTTCAGCTGGGCAGGTAATCTCACTCAGAATCTCAGAAATGATCTACTGCAGCTTTAAGATGTAAGAAGCATCGGAATAGAACTGAGGTTTTCAATTAAATTCCTATAGTAAGAACCACAATTAGCCCTTTTCATTTTAAACATATCAACTGATACGTGTGCAGGTGTTATTATTGTTTCAACTCACGATTTCCTGAACTGGTGACATCAATAAGCACACAGTCTTATCTCTGGAGATTAGTTATTGCTGTTGGTTATGGTTTAAAGGTGACAACGATAACATTCTAAAAGGACCCAAGGACCCGAGGAAGTTCAGGCTGCCGAGGACCATGATGGCCCGGTTTTACACCTCCATTATCCAGTCCATCCTCACCTTCTCCATCGTCACCTGGTTCCCTGCAGCCACGGTCAGGGACAAGGCCAAGCTGCAGTCTGAATCTGAATCTGAAGTGTATTTCCTGTAGACGGTTTCACTGGAATTCCGTTGCTAGGGAACCGTTTGGACCCTAATGAATTTCCGACAGGGTCCTTTTAGAATCTTATCATTGTCACCTTGAAACTGTCGACACGTTGCTTGTGGAAGCAGATAAACAACTAACCCATATGCATTTCTTAAGCATAACTGTGTAGCTGTACACATAATAAGAAACAACATGGTAGGGCAGTTAAAGGAGCTAAGAATAAGTTACATACAATATCATTGACTTTCCAGGGACGGCAAACACCCTTCATCAGCAAGAAGCTATTTTCCCCTTTACCAAGCAAATCATACTGTTGGCTCAATCAGCATTTCCATTATCTCCACTGCCTCCAGTGTTGACGCGTTTCAGGGAGGTAATCTTGGTTCAGGAGCCGCATAAAAAAAAAACAGCCACAGCAAGATACTTTCAGCCGTCAATCGTTATGTGCGGGTAGGCCTATCTAACAAGCTCAGAGGAATGAGTTGACTTCCACAGTTAATGCACGTCAATATCCATATGTCTGCGTTCTACCTGTGAATGTAGCTACCTACAGTAAGTCATCAAATAAACTGGAAGGTTTTTGCAGCATAAAAGCTAGCTCTATAATTTGACCCTTCCCTTGTCCCCTCGTGAAAAAAGTGAGGGGTTTTGTTACAGGGCGACTGTTACACGGAAAGCAACCGCTGGTGGTTACAACACAAGACAGCTAATAATTAAATTTTTTATATAATAATAAAAAAATTAAGAAAATTCTAAAGATTACAATTACAACTTCATTCATTACCAAATATCATATTTCTGTTATTATTATCATCAACATTATTAGTAGTAGGGACAACTTTCAATTCATAACAACATCAACAACAACAACAACAACAACAACAACAACAACTCCTCAATGCAACAGGAAGAGCATACCACAGCTCCCGTTTTTGTCAGTTACTGCAAATGAGTGTGTTGTGGTTTCCTCCAACAGATGTCCTTTATCAAATCAAGTAAGCCATGTGACGCAGAGTGGAGTGCTGCTGTGCTCTGTGACCTCAGTGTTCAACGCCAGGCGATATGAACAGATAAGAAGCCATGAGTCTTTTGCCGGCCGAGGGGGAAACTGAAACCAGGGCAATCGAAGGTGGCAACATTGGGCTCCCAGGGCTTTAGTCCCCAATGTTTTTTGAATAGCTCTGAATCTTTCTGACAAAGATTTATAATCATAATCAGGTTTCTGCTGCCTGTGTGTGGAGAGACTGACACCAGGGACACACTGCCAGCAGAACGGCTGCCAGCAGAACGGCTGCCTCACTGAACAGCTACCTCGCCGAACGGCTGCCTCACTGAACAGCTACCTCGCTGAACGGCTACGGCTAACACCGGCCTGGCTGTTCACACCAGAAGCATACTTCTCTTTACATACAGGCGCAGTAGGGGTAAATCCTCCAGGATCTTGTGTGTGTCCACGTATCTCGGGCTATGAATGTCCAACCATTTAGTCATGAAAGGTTTGTCTACATTGGTAATAGTACAACAAGACCTTGAGAGGGAGAGAGAGAGAGAGAGAGAGAGAGAGAGAGAGAGAGAGAGAGAGAGAGAGACCGTGCACAGCTCTGCCTCTACTAAACAGACTGGCTAATCAGACGCAGATGTTCTTTCATGGCTTTAGGGTAGAATCTAACTTCCAGTTTAGCAATACTAGCTTACATGCATCATCTGGCCATATTGAGCTGTATTGGGATAGAATTAGTGGACTTGAGGAACCGAACACATTGATATCAGTCGCCTCGTTGTTAGGCGTCCCGGTGTGAGCGTGTGAGTCATGTGGATCTGTGCTTGTGTCCCCACAGCTGTGCTGCATCGCCGTGGGGCGAAGAAACAACAACTATAGGCCTACTGTACCTTCCTCTTCCTCTGCGCCGCTGTGGGATGCTTGCCGGATGATTGGTTCAAGGTGTCTGCGTTGTCTGCTGGAGCGTGTGGTGGTGCCTATAAGAACATGTACAGAGAGTAATCAGAGAAGAGTGAGATTCAATTATAAATTGCCATACGTCACATAATACACCGTAGTTAGCTGCTGCAAAAACAACCGTTTCACACTATGCACACACTCATTAAACAAACACTCACCTCAACACTCACTTTAAACACACCACCATATTTTATCTATTTATTAAAGAGATTTGCACTACATCCATACCTCATTTTGGCATTTAAAAAAAAAGAAAATTTGTACCTCATTGTCTGCATTTTTACTTCATTGTACTTAGGTTGTACTTTAGTTTGTATATTGTATATTTGTATAGTGTTGGGACTTTATTCCGCTTTTACTTACTTTTTTTTTACTGTATAAAGCACAGTATCAGGGGCTCATACAGAACCAAGCATTTCACTGTAATGTACATGTACTACACATCTACGTGACAAATAAAAACAAACTTGAACTTGAAACTATGACTGAATGACAGTAACACCATAATCACCGACATAACGTAGACTCTGGGCGTTCACTAACACCCAGCCTGCTCACAATGTTCTGAACAAGAGCATGCTTTTATGGCAATAAAGAAATGAACTGCCTGAAGATCATTTGCCATTTTTTTTTTTTAATTATCTGTCAAGTTGAATCCCCACCCGTTCCATAACAACTTGGCATTAGACGGCCCACACAATCTGTCTCAGCAAGCTGTGCCAAGCTCCACTGTCACATGGTGGGTGGGGAAGGCTTTACTGTGGAGAGACAAACGAGTGGGCATGCTTATGGATTGGTAAAAATGCCTCTAAATTGTAAATTACTATGGTATACTACTATTATTATGGAATCAGATTTTTTTTATTAATCACTGCCAATTGGCTTGATGTCCAATACATTATTGGTGTCGATATATCCCTTGTTGTTATGTTTTTGAGTTACTTGGGAAATCTATTATCAAATCTGGTGATCATTATGAATTGAAAATGGGGGACCCTGATGTAAACAAGACGAAAGTATTTCTGTGGTCTGCATCCCCATAACAATTGTGTGTATTGAGCCGTACTGTATTGTACCCATTCTGCAATCTGTTAATAATTTTTTTTTTTTTTTTACTTATTTCTTTTTTATTTCTTTTTGATTTACAAACATACTGGTACAAAATACACATACAAAATGTACAATACTATTAAACAGACAGAAACAATAAAGAAAAAATTATAATATCAAAAAGAAAACTGAAATAAAAGACAGGGTGTGACATGGGTTCATTGGTCATTTCTATCTTTACATTTTTTATTTACATTTCAATTTATTTTCTTGTTTCCTTTTCATCCTTCTGTGATGTCGTTCCTCTTCTTCCTATATTCCTCCCACTTTTCCCATTTTGACTCAAATGTCTCCTCTTGCAGCCTCAGCATATGCGTGATTCTCTCCATTTCCTGTATCCCCTCTATTATCTCTGTCCATTGTTCCTTCGTTGGTGCTTCTACCCTGTACCACAGCTTAGTCAGTGCTTTCTTGACTGCTACTAATAGTATCTTAATCAAATATTTGTCTTCTCCCTGAATGTCTTTCTGTGACAAGTTTCCTAGGTATAGTACCTGTCTGGGGTATTTCATATCCTACTATTTCATTTATTATCTCTCCTATCTCTTCCCAATAGTTTCTTATTTTCTGACATCCCCAGAATATGTGTGTGTGGTTCGCTACTTCTTGTCCACATTTTCTCCAACATGGTTTCTGTGCTGGTGTGTAATTGCCCTGTATTTCTGGCGTTATAAAGAATCTAATTATGTTTTTCCACCCAAACTCCCTCCATATCCTTGATCCTGTGGTTGATTGTTGTATCTTACATGTGTTATACCATTCCTCCTCTGTTATCTCTATTTCTAATTCTTTCTCCCACTTTTCTTTTATATACAAGGTTGTAATTTCCTTACTGTCCATTATTGCCTGATATAGTGCTGATATACCCTTCCTTCCTTCATATGATTTTACCATTATCTTAATTACCCCATTCTGTTCTTTGTCTCTGTCTTGTTTTATTTCTTTGTTATAGTAATCTCTAATCTGTAAATATATAAAGTGGTCTCTATTCTCTAGTCCGAATCTTTCTTTACATTTTTGTAGAGTCTGCATCTCCCCTCCTTCTATCATTGTACATATTGCTGTTATCCCCCCCCCCCCCCCCCCCCGTTCCCATCTTTTGAACCCATGGTTGTCTATCCCTGGTTTGAATTTGTTGTCGTGTGTTATCCATCTCAGTATCTTGGATTCTTTTTCTAGCTTGTATTTCTTTACTATTGTGTTCCATATGTTACAAGATATAAGATAAGATACAAGTTAATACAATTTTCAATCAATCAAATCTATTTGTGGTCTAATTGGCTACTGTATATGGCCAACTGTCATAAACAACAATCACCTATGATATTGAGTAGGGGTGTGGGGAAGAATATCTGTGATATTTTGCATCGCAATATTATATTGATACATTGAGGCCAAGTATCGATATATATATATACTTTTTCTTTTGCTTGACAATCCCATTTTACTGCAATAAATATGATTGGAATGAGGTGAACAGACTGAAAACATTATCTTATTAGATCAAATAGATATTTTTTAATTTCAGATTAAACAAACTTTTCCGTTGGGGATATAAGTTGCAGTTGAAAAAAGGTAATAAATCGCAATATTATAGTATTGTGACTCTAGTATCATATAATATTGTATTGTGGGGGGGCCTCTGGTGATTCCACTAACTCACTCAACAGTAATTCAGTAACTCTACTCACTCCTGGGTTAGCCACTCTGCCGCTGGTGATTCCACTAACTCACTCAACAGTAATTCAGTAACTCACTCCTGGGTTAGCCACTCTGCCTCTGGTGATTCCACTAACTCACTCAACAGTAATTCAGTAACTCACTCCTGGGTTAGCCACTCTGCTGCTGGTGATTCCACTAACTCACTCAACAGTAATTCAGTAACTCACTCCTGGGTTAGACACTCTGCCTCTGGTGATTCCACTAACTCACTCAACAGTAATTCAGTAACTCACTCCTGGGTTAGCCACTCTGCCGCTGGTGATTCCACTAACTCACTCAACAGTAATTCAGTAACTCACTCCTGGGTTAGCCACTCTGCCGCTGGTGATTCCACTAACTCACTCAACAGTAATTCAGTAACTCACTCCTGGGTTAGCCACTCTGCCGCTGGTGATTCCACTAACTCACTCAACAGTAATTCAGTAACTCACTCCTGGGTTAGCCACTCTGCCGCTGGTGATTCCACTAACTCACTCAACAGTAATTCAGTAACTCACTCCTGGGTTAGCCACTCTGCCGCTGGTGATTCCACTAACTCACTCAACAGTAATTCAGTAACTCACTCCTGGGTTAGCCACTCTGCCGCTGGTGATTCCACTAACTCACTCAACAGTAATTCAGTAACTCACTCCTGGGTTAGCCACTCTGCCGCTGGTGATTCCACTAACTGACTCGACAGTAATTCAGTAACTCTACTCACTCCTGGGTTAGCCACTCTGCCTCTAGTGGAGGCTCACAGGAAATGTGCTTTGTGTAAAGCGCTTTGCATCTACGACACTGCGTGTCCTTGTTCTAGTATGGGTGGCGCCAGTGGGAATTGAACCACTAACCCCGGCAGTATTAGTGCCATGTTCTACACATTGAGGTCAGTACACAGTAAACACAGTAAAGCTCTAGAATGTAAACAGTGCCCTGCTATTATTATTAATGCACAATATACTGAAGAGTATAACAACCTGAAGAGTATAACAACCCAGTGGCTCAGGAGGTAGAGCAGTCGTCTGGTAATCTGAAGGTTCCTAGTTCAATTCCTGCTCCTCCCTTGAGCACGACACTTAACCCTTAACTGCCCTTAAATGGGTGAATGTGAGGCATACATTGTAAAGCACTTTGGATAAAAGCTTTATATAAATGCAGCCCATTTACCATAACCCAATAGGTCACACTTGAGCTCATAACATTCAAGTTTCCGGGCTCTGAACTGAGACACACAGTTGATAATCATAATAAGGAAACTGATAATAATTTGTGATCCATAATGACATATATTACTATTGATGAGAAAGGAGTGGGAAGATTGTGGAGGGTGTAATTATTAATAATTATAAATTATTAGTATGCTATCCAGTGTTTCCCCTGAAAAAAGATTCAACAGCAGTGCTGTGCTGCACGCACTCTGCCGGAATCCATATTTGTGCATGCGCACGTGCCGCCGGAATCCATATTAGCGCACGCTGCCATATAAATAACTTAAAACTACCTTAGAATTGTTCGAGATATATTCATGTTTATGTTCATGGAGTCATGTGCGTGTGAATTTGCTAGGATATTTTTGGTGTGTCTGCACACACTAGAAGTGCTCTGGAGGCCCAGGTAGCTGCATATTTGTACACTGCAAAAAAAGAAATCTTATTAGGTGAAAATATCTTGTATTTGGTACAATAAGTCCAATATTGAGTAGAATTATCTTGAATTATCTCATTCCACAGATCATTTTGCTTATTTCTTTTTCTTGATTTTGGTCAATTTAATCTTGTTTTAAGAAAATGTAAATTTTGTTTTCTTAAAACAAGATTAAATTGACAAAAATCAGAAAAAAGCTAAATTATCTGTCAGTGGGATAAGATAACTCAAGATAATTCTACTCAATATAGACTTATTGTACCAAATACAAGATATGTTCACTTGATATAAAAAATATTTGCAGTGTAGTTGTAATCAAAGTACACTATTTGTATTGAACATAGATATACGGTAGATGATTTAATAGATAATATAAATACTAACATACTAACTGTCTAACATACACAAATCATAACACTACAACAGCACTTTACACCTAAGAAGTCTCAGTGGCATAGGCTACATTCTGCCTTAGAGCATTTCATTTTCCTGGGCTTTTGAAAGAAAAAAAACTGGTAGGGGGCCCATTGATGCTGAGACTAGGGCTGCACGATTTTGGGAAATAATCTACCGTACTTTTCGGACTATAAGCCGCGGCTTTTTCCCCCATTTTTCGACCCTGTATAACGGTGCGGCTTATATGTGGACAAAACCCGAAAATCGAAATATTGCTTTTTTTACTGCATTGAAATGTTATTTATCTGTTCCCTTACTTGCTAAACTTAATACAACTTGTAAATGAGTTAATGTTATTTGTCCGACAGTATTGTGTCCCAATGGGAGTCATTCTCTGTAGAGGTGGGAACTTAAAGCTCAAGATAAGAACGGCCATGCACCACCACTCACAGAATCGAGAAAGAGCAATCAATCTGTCAAACCTTTCCGTGTCCGGGCCGGGTGAGGTTTCCCGTGTTGAGTCAAATTAAGCCGCAGGCTCCACTCCTTACATATGGTAATTAAACATTAAAACACATGCGGCTTATAGTCGAGTGCGGCTTATATATGTACACATCATTCAATTTAGCTGCTGCGGCTTATAGTCAGGTGCGGCTTATAGTGCGAAAAGTACGGTAATTGCGATTTTTCGGACAGATATTGCGATTGCGATTAAATTTGCAATTATAATTATAATTTTTTTTAAGCAGCCCCACAGAGGTTTATTGTAAAATGCGGCTTGCATCTGGCCTACACTGTGGGTCTGTTCGGGACACCGAGTCTGAAATGTTTTCTTTTTACCTGGGAATCAATACCGGTACCCAACGGTACCTTTTTTTCTGTACTTTACTCTCCCTCTCTGAAGTCTAAACTTCACAACACACAATCTAAAACCCCTTATCTCCCTCTCCCAAACCGTTCCTGCAACAATAACAACAACTTGCAAAGGAGATCTTGTATCTCAATGGGACTTCCTGGTTAAATAAATTGTAAAAAATTAAGAATGAAATAATAAAAAAATTGCGGTTTTCTTTTTTTGGCGATTTGATAATTGCATCATTTCAAATCACGATTTCGATTTAAAATCGATTAATCGTTCAGCCCTAGCTGAAACGCATACAAGCGGCCAGATGGTCTCCCTGCAGCCTGTTCCTCAGGCCAGTCTTTTACATTAAGCACCCCCTACAGCCCAAATGAAAATAAATAAATTTTTTTTTAATATATTTCTTTTAATAGTCTAGTTCATAGCAGCGGCGGTCCTAATTCAGCAGTGGTGCAGCGCCGCTGCTGAATGCATATAAGGGAAACACTGCTATCTACAGAGCCCAACATGGTATCAGTACGTATCAGTGATGCTATCAGACGACTTTAAACTGTTAAAACAGTAATCCAGAACCATTTTATTGCACTGTAAAAGAAAATGTATTGCACTATTGGTCTATTCTATCGTACTCTTTTTATTGTTGTCTATTTTTTTTTTTTTTTTTTTTTTTTAAACTGAATCAAACCATAAATAAGGTGGCCTGTTGGGATATTAGATCCTAATGTGAAAAACTGATTTTATGTCTGCACTTTATGTGCTAATTTTATGCCTGTCTTTTTTCTGTTGTGAAGCACTTTGAGCTGCAATTCCTGTATGAAAGGTGCTATACAAATAAAGTTGTATTATTATTATTATCAGGTTATGGTATATGCAAACTGTCAAAAACACCATCATCTATTCATCTATGCGTGAGCTGGGACATCACCTTGAATGTGCAGACAGCCACGCTGAAAATTGATAACCTCTTCAAGGCAAACGCAGATAGGGCCCCCCACCTTTAACATACCCATGTTAATCATGTCACACAGATCACACGGTTGGTGTTAAGAGGACAATGTGAGGGAATGTGTAGCATGGTCCGTACTGGGAACCGCAACACATATAACATACACAGTGTGTCTGCACTTCATAAAACCACCCTACAAACCCATGCCTAAACATTGTGTTCTGTAACAGGTGTATCCAAGCATGCAAAGACCCACACATACCCCAGAGCCTGCGGGGGGCAGAAAAACAACACACACACACCTTGTTCTTTCTGGGAGCGGGCGTTGGCATCTTTGGTGCGGGTGCACCGCTGGGTGACTTATTTGCGTCCGTCTCGGTCACGTGCGCCTCCTGTGGACAGAGATGAGACAAAAGGGAACATTTCTATTTACATTCTTTCCATGCGGCGCGCCCCCCTAGGGAGCTACCGTAGCCAGCTGAATAGCACCCAGGCTCCAATTGCTCTCTGATTCTAGTCATTGTAACTGGAGCCTTGTGGAAATATGTCAAATATCATTTGCAGAGCAGATGGGAGATACCGTGATTAGGGATGCACCGATCCGATATTGGTATCGGTATCGGCCGCCGATATCAGTAAAATAGCTGGATCGGGTATCGGTAAAAAAAAATATATATATAGGCCTATCGTATTTTTTTTTTATAATAAATAAAATAAGAAATAACCATTCAGTACATTTATATCTATGTGTTAATTTGTTACATTTAGTTTCACTAAGTTAGGAAAGTAATGTTTTAAGTCAAGCCTTGCACAAAATAATGATCCCAGTCTCTTCCACACAGTGACAGTGAGGCATACAGTTTATTAATTGAATGAATGAAGTTTATTTTCTGTCTTTATTTACAACAAATCAAAAACACACTTATGATCCTTTACAATTCTTAAGAAAATATATATTTTAATAAAAAAAAAAAAAAACATGAATTAAATTAATTTGTTTGTACTTTTGGGGGGGGGGGGGGATTTGGACAATGGGTATCGGATCGGTATCGGTATTGGCCGATACCCAAACCCAGGTATCGGTATCGGGACTGAAAAAGTCGGATCGGTGCATCCCTAACCGTGATGTGATTCAGATATTGTCCCTGTGGTCCAAATCAGCCAGGCCAAAGCAGATATTACACATCATGCATAAACAATACAATGCATGATACATACAAACATAAACAATAAACTAGAGCACCCCGGGGACAAACTGGAACTCAGACGGTTTGGTTTTGGTACAGAGGGACTCGACAGTGATGAGAAATACCTTTGTGTTGTGTGGTGGTGTGTTGTGTGGTGTGTTGTGTGTTGTGTGATGTGTGTTGTGTGTGGTGTGTTATGTGGTGGTGTGTTGTGTGTTGTGTTGTGTTGTGTCGTGTGTTGTAAATGGCTGCAATTATATAGCGCTTTTATCCTCACATTTCTACCCATTCACTCACACATTCATACACCGATGGCGGAGGCAACCCTGCAAGGTGCCAACCTGCTCATCGGGAGCAATTAGGGGTTAAGTGTCGACACGCTGCCCGGGAGGAGCGGGAATCGAACCGGGAATCTCCGGATAACCAGACGACTGCGTGTTCCGGGATCGTAGGCATGACCCTATGGGCCTGACGTGAACACGGCAGCGTTGGCGTTGTCTAGTGTGATGTAGAAGTCTTCCTAGTGTGCCCTTAACTGGCTTGATGTTCTCCCATCACTCAGCCATCCGTTTAGCCACTGATGCACCTTTTCCCACCCACCATTGTGAACTGTACAAACTGACCCTCCACACCAGGCGACTTCAGCATTGGCTTCTACTCGTCTACAATAAATCGACTAGGGAAAGACACCTTAATACCTCTCAGCCTCCTGCACCTTTCCCATCACAACTACCACTTGATGAGGTCCAGCGATCTCATCACTCATCATCTATTCCCAAGGCCCACACTGTCTTTGGCCAGAATTCCTTTAGTTTTGCTGCAGCAAATGACTGGAACTCTCTCCAAAACTCCCAACCAGTCACTGGTTGTTCCACCCGTATAGGGATTTATCATTGGGAAAATGGATTATCGGCTATTGTAACAATTCTGCCGCATGGAAATTGAAAAGCTTTCCAGTTTTGCATAAAATGAGTTCCCTTCTATCACTAACATTATTTTTTAAGCATTTTTGGTTGAAATAAAATTTGGCGTTTTTTTTTTATGATTAATTGTGAATATTTTTATGTTGAGCTAATAGCTTGTGGATGAATAAGCACAGAAATGTACACCATGGTTCAAATTCATAATTTACCATCCCTAGCCAGCTCTATTTGTCTATGGAGAAGTTCCCCTTCTTTGCAGGGCTATAACTTTTTAAATTCTATTGCTAAATTGCCATTATTATGGCCCATTCAATGTCCTATATCCATTGTTCAGGGTGTAGCAACGATATACTTTTTCATTCACATATTCATACTAAAATATGGTCTAAAGTATAAGTATGTTTTTATCGTTTTCTGCAGCTTTCTCCAGAACTTGATTTATAGCTCCAAATGCATTATATTGATGATCAAATACAGTTTGGTAGCGATCGTTGCCAGATGAAAAATTTCAACTGGACGTGGTTCTAGAAGTTACTACGTATCATCTGATATTGACCGGATGGGCGAGGGGGCGTTTATAATTCCGTGGGCAACGTTATACCATTCGTCTAGTGTGGGTCATATGGTCATCAGAGCAGTTTATATGGAATACGTTAGAAAATAACGCTGGATCTTACCGTATGTTCCTCGCGCCGTCGGGGGATGCGCGTGGAGTAGACATTTTTAGATTATGGGATGTTGATCCTGATGAACCATTTCCAGGTTGTATAATACTATATACGTCCAAATAACGTTGTTTATTGAGTTAGGGCGAGCGATTGATTATCCAGTGTGTTGAGATGGGGTCCGGCTACCGATCGCGAGTACCCGGACGGATTATGGATGAGCACTTCCTGTTTGGCGCGCCCCTCCCTCTTGGCCGATCTGCCGATCGGCCACCGGATGGCGCTCTTTAACCGTTAGACAGTTGAGTGGAGCTCACCAGTACGCGTGTTGCTTTATGACAGGTCATGAGTGCAAGAATGTGACAATTTGACCATGTGACCGCGGCAACGCGGGAGAGCGGCAGTGCGGAAATAGGCTGTCTCTAAGACAAACTCTAACCTTAACCAGATCCTTAACAGCGCCTAAACTTAACCGTTCTAACCTTAACCAACTCCGAAACAATGCCTAACCTTAACCTTAACCTTAACCATGCCTAACCTTAACCATAGAAAGAATATTGCCATTCTCTTTGACAAACTCTAACCTTAACCAGCTCCTTAACAGCGCCTAAACTTAACCGTTCTAACCTTAACCAACTCCGAAACAATGCCTAACCTTAACCTTAACCTTAACCATGCCTAACCTTAACCGGCGAAAGAATACACGTAAAAAAAAAATCACGTTAAAAAAAAAAAATTCATGGGATTCGAACTCGTCAACAACGAACCGCAGGACCGCGGACCGCTGCTATGCCAGGTGAGCTGAAGCGCCGAATGAAAATCATGGCGGATTCCTGCGGCGGTTACCTAATTCCGCCCTAATTCCGCTCGCGCTCTGCCGCTCCGCTCGCTCTGCCGCTCTGCTCTGCGGTTGCCGCGCCTGCCGCGGGGCATGGCGCAGCCAATCAGGGAAAACGCGGAAGCAAAAGCAGCACTCATGACATGTCATTAAGCAATAGGCCACCAGTACATCTCATGTCTCCGGAGGAGAAATATGATTTCGATCACAGATTTTTGAATTATTGATATCAAAGACGAGTTACGGCGTCTTCGGAAGAATGAGCATGGCTAGGAATGACGTCTAAACACGTCATCGGCGATTAAAGTGTTAATGCTTTAAAGATTTATTTTTTTAGCGTTTATCGCTTTTTACTACTGGGCAGTCCAGTAGAGAGAGAGAGAGAGGAGGAACGGGAGACAGAGTGGGGGGAAGACATTCGGCAAATATCGACGGGTCCGGGAATCGAACCCGGGTCGGCCGTGCCGCGACTCAGTGCCTTATGTGGTTCGCCACTGGGGCGCCCGATGCTTTATTTGTTTTAAACAGGACGATTTAGAAATGGGCAATGGGGAAATGCATTGGGTTGGACAGAGGGTGGAACACGAAAAAAGGCAATGACGTAACCACTACACCTCCCTATAGTGCATGTACTATTGAAATAACCATGGCTTGCTCAATTTCCAACCGTTTGGTTTGTTAAAAAACGTCAGATATGTTTCAAGTTTCAAGTTTCAAGTTTCTTTAATAGTTGTCATACAGAAGTACAGAATACTTTTGTACAAAATGCTTCTTACTGTTGCGCTCCAGAGACTGTGCATGACAAGATAAGTATGAAATAAAAACATAGTAAAAATAGTAAAAATTAGAAGTAAAAAAAGAGGTCACAGTGTTCAGTTTAGACATATGTACAGTGTTCGTAGACGTAGTTACCATACAATATACAATACTGTGCAGTGTGCTAATATACAATACTATATAGTGCAAGGCATAAATGGACGAGGTGCAGTTTAGGTACAATTCACAGTAGGTGTACGAGTTGTAGTGCAAATCCTTTATCAATAAATATAAAGTGTAAGTGTGTTTGTGTGATCTAAAGTGTGGAGAGTGGGTGCTGCAGTGTGTTGTTTGTTTGAGTGAGTGTGTGCGTGTGGGTGTGTGTGCTGTGTGCATTTGATGGTTGTTGCATAGTGATTATTGTTCGTTTAGCGATTATTGTTCGTTTAGCAGCCTGATGGCCTGGGGATAGAAGCTCCTTCTGAGTCTTTCTGTGCTCGCCATACTGTGCTCGTAGTTATCATACTGCATACTTATAATATACTTTCATATGAATTTTTTTTTTTAATTATACAAATTCTTCCAAGCGATTTCAGCGAGTTAAGAGTATTTTTGTTTGTGCAGATCACTCACCTTAAAGAAGCAGTCCACTGAAGCAAGATGGCCGCCGGTGAACTAGGCGGGAGACTCCGCCTTGCGCCATCTAGTCTTAGTTTATATATATCTATGGTAGACATTGCTCCAAGTTCAAGCAAAATGATGATGGAGGGAAAATGAGCAAAGGGGTCCCTTGACCTCAAGATATCTTGAATGAAAACGGGCTCATTGGAAGTCTCAAGTCTCCCCCTTACACCCAGGCCCAATTTAACCCTTTCACTGCTGCACTACCAAACGGTTAACCCTTTCACTGCGACAATACAGAAGGTTAACCCTTTCACTGCCACACAACAGCAGGTTAACCTTTTCACTACAGAAGGTTAACCCTTTACTATCACACTACAGACGGTTAACCAGTTATATTTCGTATATAGCATCGCGTCCCGCTCTGAGCCTTACGAGATACTCTATATCTCCTGTGATACCTAATGTATCTCCCACGAACAAAAACACATGCACCCCACCTGTATGGGGCCCCGCCCCTTATGGTGGTACCACCCATATAATCATGACTCTGGTCATGAAACACCCTTCCTCTATTTTCGTCCCAGCGTACTGGATGCTATGCACCATGCGAGCTAGCGGAATGAAAAGATTAAGGAAGATTAATAATGTTGAGGGCTTACCGGAGGATTGTGTTTCCCTGGATTCTCCGGAGCTTGTTTCGACGACGCGGACCTATGCTGGTGGTTCCTCGGCTGACGGCGACGGACCGAGGGGCAGCGTACAAGGTTTGGCTATCGGGTCGGCTTGTACAAAGGTGAGGTCTGTGTCAGTAGGCGTCAATGTCGGTGTTGGTCGTGCTGTGGAGTATGTTTCGGCACCAGGGCCGGGGCGGCGATCGTTCCGCTGTAGTGGGCGATGTCTTGGCGATCCTGGAACATGCTGTTGACGCTAATGCTATTGCTACTGCTAATGCTAATGCTACTGCTGCTTCTTCTGCTAACGCTGATGTTGACGCTGGAATGTCTAATAATCCCCGCCGCGGGATTCCGCTTTTCCCTCCTCTTGCCGCCTTCATTGATGAAGGTCAGTCGGTGGTGGGTGTGGGGGGGTTCGCTGAGCTCTATTTACCTTTTTTGCGGGTGAAGGGGCTGACGACGGGGTGCAGCCCGGGGGTACCTTGGCTAAGTAGCCAGGTAGCTTCTTTTTTGTGCCCAGGCGGGGATGAACGACGTTCCGCCCGGCCGTTGCTTGATAGCATGTCGGCTCGGAGGGTGGCAGTATGGACGAATGAGTGGTATACTGCTGCAGGATGGCATTTAGCGGCGGCCAGTGTTGTGGCTCAGCTGGCTACTTTCCTATCCAAGATGGCGTCGGGTTGTAGGTCTTTGAGTCCAACCGACACTATGAACGTGATTCATGTTTGTGGTGTTATAGAGATCTTGACTCAGTCGCAAGCTATAACTGCGGGGAGGATTCGGATGCTATCGACTTTGGTTGTTAGGCATCTTTGGTTGGAGCAGTCTCCTCTTGGGGAAGAGGATAGGTTTTCTCTCCTCACGACTCCTTTTTCCACAGATAGTCTTTTTGGGCGTTCTGTGGAGGCGCAGGCGGTTTTTGATTCGGGTCCTACACCGCCTCACGCTGTGCAGCCAGGGGTGGGAGCACGGTCTCGTCAACGACTGTGGCGAGATCCTCGACAGGCGGCCATGTTTCCCCCGCCAGTGGTGCCCTGGTTGGAGAATCGACAGGGTTTCGCAAGGCCGACAGTCTTGGCGGCCGAGGGATCGGCCATTTTGGGTGATTTCGGGGTTGGTAAACCACCCCGTCGTCATTTTGCCGCGAGCAGCCCGCTCCCCGTTCAGTCCTCTCTCTGGTATCCCCAGAAGCGGGGCTTTGAGCGTTCTCCTTTGGCTGCGGGCCGCGAACCTTCTTTGAAGCGTATGCGGCCCCATTCTTCACTTCTCATGGAGACAGGGGCTGACACCCAGTTGATGGCTGAGCCTGGGTCTGTCCGTGAGAATGTTCCGTCGTCGCGTGGTTCCTACACCGCAGGTTGTGGGTGGGTGGAACCTGGTGTTGCAGCTGCCACTAGCTCCAGTGGTCAGCAGGGGGACTCGGTGCCTCTTCTGTTGAATGCTCAGCAGGGGTTACCCCGGCTTCGCCCTCGCCAGGCGGGGTATCGCGCTGTTGCCTCCCACTCCCGTCAAACCGGCAGTGGTCTGCAAAGGAGAGGCTGGCGTGATTTGAGTGGTAGCAATATCACTGCAGGGCTTCGGCGTGTGGGAGCCCATGGGGTCCTCAGGCCTTGCGTGTCTGGCTGCGGAACGGCTCCTCAGCGTGTGCTGGAGGGGTGTTCAGGGGGTGAGTGTGTGTCCACAAGTTTGATGACCGCTCCTCCCGTATCAAACCGGCCCTTTCTGTCGGGGTCCCCCCTTGGGTGCTTTGCACGACGGGGGGGACCGGGCCAATTATCTGCTGTTCCTTGCGGCCCAGCGTCAGTTGACGGCGGGGGCGCTGTGGGATTATATTCACATATGGCGACGGGAATGTCCCTTGAATCGGTGGATGAGGAGAACGTTAGAGGCGGGGCTGGTTTTGCAGTTTGCGCGGCCCCATCCTCCGTTCTCAGGTTTGGTGCCGACCCTATTGTTAGGGTCGGGCGCGGTGACAGCCCTGGCCGACGAGATTCAATCTCTGTTGGCGAAGCAGGCCGTCGTTGTGGTCCCGAGAGAGGACGCAATGTCAGGCGTCTACTCCCGTTATTTTCTGGTGCCCAAGAAAACTGGGGGGGTCAGACCTATACTGAATCTGTCCATGTTCAATCGGTTGATTGTAGTGAGACCATTCAGGATGTTGACCGTCCGACTCCTTCTGCTTGCTGTCAGGAGGGGGGACTGGTTCACCTCCATAGACCTGAAGGATGCGTATTTTCACATACCCATTTTCCCTCCTCACAGGAAGTTCCTACGGTTCCTGTTTCAGGGCGTAGCGTACGAGTACCACGGAATGCCGTTCGGTTATTCTCTGGCTCCCCGCACATTCACCAAGTGCGTGGCGGCTGCTCTGGGGCCTTTACGTCCTCGGGGGATACGAGTTCTGTTCTATCTCGACGACATTCTGCTCCTCAGCCGTTCAGAGGAGGTTGCCAGGTCTCATACTCGACTGGTGGTGGAATTCCTCACCAGCCTGGGTTTTGCTGTGAATTGGAAGAAGAGTACCCCTCTTCCCAGTCAACAGGTGGAGTACTTGGGCTTGACATTGAGGTCGAAGCCCATGCTTGCGACCCTCTCGGAGCAGCGTCGGGGGGATCTCCGTCACGCGCTCGGGGGTTTCCGTCTGGGTGGGACGGTTACGGCGCTGCAGGTGATGCGTCTGCTGGGCCTTATGTCGGCGGCCCACACGGTGGTTCCTCTTGGCCTCCTCCTTATGAGGCGGATACAGAGGTGGTTTCTCTCTTTGAGAATAGATCCGGTGTGGGGCAAAGGGAGACGGTTGACGGTTCCTTTGTCGATATGGGGGGATCTCGCCCACTGGGGGAGGCTGGGTATCCTCTCCGCTGGGGTCCCCATGGGCAGCAGTGGCTCCCACGTCACGGTTTTCACCGACGCCTCTCTCACAGGTTGGGGAGGGGCGTTTCGGACCCACGCAGTGGGGGGCAGCTGGACGGGTCATGCCGACCCAGCTGTCCTGCATATCAATGTGTTGGAGTTGAAGGCGGTCCTCCTGGTCCTCAAACGGCTCGGCCACCTGGTGGTAGGCAGGCATGTTTTGATCAGGACGGACAATGTGACGGCGGCGGCATATATCAACAGGCAGGGTGGGACTCGTTCCGCCCGCCTGCTCCGGGTGGCGCGCGAACTGTTGCTATGGGCATCCCGCAGGCTGCGCAGTCTGCGGGCGCTCCACGTTCCTGGTACGGAAAATGTGGCGGCGGATATAATGTCTCGGGGCGGTCCTCGTCGCGACGAGTGGGAACTCCGCCCCGACATAGTCAGACAGATCTGGGATCGGTTCGGGGAGGCCTCGGTAGATCTGTTTGCGTGCCGACGTTCTCACAAGTGCCCCTTGTGGTTCTCGCTCAGTCGAGCGGATCATCCCCCCTTGGGGGTGGATGCCTTCTCGACCTTTCCGTGGCCGCCCGGTCTTCTGTACGCCTTCCCTCCTGTACAGCTGTTGAGTCAGCTGTTGGAGCGGATACGGAGGGAGCGCAGGACGGTGATCCTGGTCGCGCCGGACCGGGGCACGTCAGTGTGGTTCCCGGTCTTAATCCAGCTTCTGGTCGCTCCTCCTTGGGTCATTCCGTGGTCAGCGACGGCCCTCTCGCAGCACAACGGTGTGCTTGTCCAGCCTCCGGTGTTGGGTCAACGCCTGGTGGTGTGGCTGGTGGGAGGGTGAGTCTGGAGAGGATGGATCCCGCAGTGGTTGATACCATCCGGTGTGCGCATGCTCCCTCCACTGTCGCGGTTTACGCGGGCAGGTGGCGTGCGTTCCAAGAATGGTGTAAGGGGGGGGGGCTGGGACCCAGTCTCCTGCCCCCTGGATGCTGTTCTGGGTTATCTCCAGTCTCTTCTTGATAGTCTGTCGGCTTCGACAGTGAGGGTATATGCAGCAGCTATATCCTCCTATCATGAGGGATTTGAGGGGGATGTCTTGTTCAGCCACCCTCTTGTGAAGCGTTTCCTGCTTGGCGCTCGACGCGTTAAGCCGGTGCAACGCTCCTTGGCTCCGACTTGGGATCTTCAATTGGTCCTCGGTCGGTTGTCCTTGGCCCCGTTTGAGCCGCTCGAGCAGGCGCCGTTGGGACGGCTGTCTTTCAAGACCGCGTTCCTACTGGCTGTCACTTCCGCTAAACGCGTGGGTGAGCTCTGTGCTCTCTCGGTACGTCCAGAGTGCCTGTCTTTTCGGACCGATTGCGGTGCCACTCTGCGACCTAATCCTGCTTTCGTGCCTAAGAATATCCGGAGTTCCTTCCGCTCCCGGGATATTGTGGTTCAGGCTTTTCGTCCTCCTCCTCACACTAGTGAGTTAGATGCGGGCCTTCACCTGTCATGTCCAGTCCGTGCTTTGGGGTTTTACCTCAGCCGTACTCAGGACTTCAGGGTTACCGACCAGCTTTTTGTCTGTTACGGTGGGGCTCGTGCTGGTAAGGCACTGTCGAAGCAGCGCCTGTCCCATTGGTTGTGCGAGGGTATTGCCCTCTGCTACACGTTGGCTGGGCAGGATCCCCCTGGGGGCGTCAGGGCGCACTCCACTCGTGGGGTGGCTGCCTCTGCCGCTCTCCTGGGTGGGGCCTCGGTGGAGGACATCTGTGCTGCAGCTTCATGGTCCTCACCGGGCCCCTTTGTAAGGTTTTACCTCATGGACATGACCGGGGGTTCTGTCTCCCAGGCGGTTCTGGGGTCTGTGGCCTTTCCTGCTTCCCGTCCTTTGGTCTGGTAGCAGGAGTGTATGGGTATGGGCCACAGTGTGTTGAGTCACACGTGGTTCCGCCTGTACGGTGTGTTCAAGGGGTTCTGGCTCCCTCTTGTTCGCATTCTGGTGGAGTTGACTGCGCCCCCCCTTCGTTAGGAAGGATGGGGTGACAGGGCTCCCCGCACCCCTTGATGTGGGCTTACGGGTCCTCAGGGGGTACATCTGTCGGGTCTCGCGCCCGCTCTTCCCCATTATCTCGTAAGGCTCAGAGCGGGACGCGATGCTATATACGAAATATAACGATAGGTTATGTAGATAACCTAGTTATATTAGTATTGGCTAAGCGTCCCGCTCTGCGCGCCCTGAGTTCCCTCTTGAGGGATCTTTTCCTGGGACGGGTTTTTGGCGAGGAAGGGTGTTTCATGACCAGAGTCATGATTATATGGGTGGTACCACCATAAGGGGCGGGGCCCCATACAGGTGGGGTGCATGTGTTTTTGTTCGTGGGAGATACATTAGGTATCACAGGAGATATAGAGTATCTCGTAAGGCTCAGAGCGGGACGCTTAGCCAATACTAATATAACTAGGTTATCTACATAACCTATCGTTAACTAGCCAGGCCCAATTTAAGCTAGTCCTCTGCAGATTTACTTAGGCGCAAACCATGCAGTTTATTTTTGGATGCAGTACAAATTATTTTCATTATTTATTAATTATTTTGTAATTTGTATACATCAAGTAATATATATGTATACAATAATTAAGTTTGTTTGACTGTAAAATATTCAGCCACCAGTACATATCTCCGATAACCAAATTTGAGGGATCCTTGCGAAAAAGGTTAATATAATGTGAATATCGGCGGATATACCGGTATCTGAATTATTTTGGTATTGGCCCTCAAAAGAAATCCAGTGTTGGTCAGGCTCTACCGTGTTAACTTAAGATCATTGGAATAGCACAATAGTACATTCTGTTTTAATTACAAAGCACTGTGAATACGTGTGTTCTGCTGTTTTGCTGTTTGTTCTCCGACGGCCTCGACAACAGGGCCCAGAATAGACTCAACAGGTTGGGAATGTGTCTCTGGTGGGCGACCCCATCTGCACCTCCACCTCCCTCCAGCCAATAGAAATAGTATTCAAACACCGTCATACACGCACCCCCCAGCGGCCCAAACACTGTCATACACGCACCCTGCGCCCCCCCCCCAGGCCAGAGCATGCCGACACCACGTTACAGTAAGAGAGAAGGGCTTGTGGGAGGAAGGTCAAATAACAGGCTCCCCCTCAGGACTGACTGGTACAGTATGTATGTATAGTTTGTCAAGTCAAGTGTGTGTGGGGGGGGGGGGGGAGTATGTTACTGATAGCTTGTGTGATTAAGAAATGATATGTGTGACGTGTGGTGTGCCCTTTTTTTTTGTCATTGTGGGACAGTCCCCACAAGTTAAAGGAGCCATTTTAGGGTTATGAGTTATGGTTAGGATATGGTTATGGATAGAGGTAAGGGGTTAGGGAATGAATGTAAGTCTATGGGATGTCCCCACAATGCATGAAAGCATGGCTGTGTGTGTGTGTGTGTGTGTGTGTGTGTGTGTGTGTGTGTGTGTGTGTGTGTGTGTGTGTGTGTGTGTGTGTGTAAGGTGATCCTGAGAAGAGTCATGTCTGGATGAGGGGTTCCCTGTAGGTCAGCAGTCTCTGGTGGAGGAGCCCCAGGGGCCCCCTATGAGAAGGACACATGTACACACATATACACAACATACACACACATGTACACATACACACACATGTACACACACGCACACATATGAAAAGCTCACCAACGAGATAAAATAGTGTTAACCCATTCTCCGCCGATGACGTGTTAACACGTCATTCTCCGCCATGCGTAATCTGCCAATGACGCCGTAAGGCGTCTTTGAGATCAATATTTCATATTTTCATCATGGTATTCATATTTCACCCACGGAGTCTTGGGTGATGCTGTGGGACTCGGCACAACTCTGCAACGCTTCAATACCGCCACCTGGTGGCCGATCGGCGAGTTGCCAAACAGGAAGTTGCCCAAACCGGAAGTGGTCTGTCCTAGGGCTGGGCGATATAACGATAACGATAAATATCGCGATATATTTTAATAATCGATATCGAATATCGAAATTTAAAAAAAATCGAAAAATCGTTTATTTTTTTATTTAATTTATTTATTTTTTAGTGACCTGCAACAGGGCAGTTTTAAAACCAGAGACAGTGGACAGACTTGTCTTTCTTGCCTGCAACTTAAAGTAATGGCTTTGCTTGTCCAAATGACAATACTGACCAAATTGAGATTTATTTTTCTCTTGTCCATTTATTTTGTTTGCTTTCTAATTTAAAATACAGTTTGAAACCGTCTGTACACAGTAGGCTATGTGTGCTAGACTCCAGTCACGAGTCACGGTGCACATGTGCGGTGGTTTGTCCACCAAAAAAGCGCCAAAAGATCGAAAATAAACTAGCAGAGCCAGAACTGTTCAACTCCCCTGGAGCCACAGCCAGCAGAGAAGCCGGTTTACTTTCGCTTTTAAACCAGCTGCAGCCTGAGAACTGGAGTGTGAGGGGATGTAACACTAAAGATGGCGGCAATGACAAAGAATTGCTGCAAAATAAACATACATCTGTTGTTAAAAAAAATAAATAAAAATAAATTAATACTTATAACAATTCGATAATTATCGATATCGAGAAATATGATAACATTATCATATCGTTATCGCGATATGATTTTTTTCCATATCGCCCAGCCCTAGTCCGTCCCCTATTTTCGTCCGGCCACTCGGTGATCGTCCCGGGGCTCAATATAGACACAGTCGATATGAATATTTGCCATAACTCAATAATCAACATGATTTGGACGTGTATTAGTAATATACAAACCGGAAATGGATCGCATCGATCAACATCCCATAATAGCGATCTTTTTGCTCCACTCTCATCACCCAACGCTACGAGGAGACTGGGGTGAGTTTCAGCATTTTTCTTTACCATTTTCGATACAAACTGCTCTGATCAATATATCACCCATACTACATGAATCATTTAACGTCGGTCATTGAATTATAAACGACCCCCCCCCCTCCGTTCACCCGCAGATGACCAGTCATGACGTTTAGGACCATGTACAGTTGACATTTTTAATATAACGTTGATCGGTATCAAACATTTGATGCATTTGATCATCTAATATATGCATTTAGGCCTATATCTCACGTTCTATGAAATACTGCAGAAAACGATAAAAACATATTTATACTCTAGACGGTATTTTAGTATGAATGTGTGAATGAAAAAGTAAAACGTTCCTACATCCTGAACGATAGATAATTGATGTTGAATGGGCCATAGTAATGTCAATTTAGCAATACAATTTAAAGTTATAGCCCTGCAAAGAAGGTGAACATCTCCATAGACAAATAGCGCTGGCGGAGGATGGTTTAGGATGGATATAAGGGGTTAATGGGTTAATAATGGGTTAATAAGATATAGAATAATATTGGCATAAGATCGATAGGTAGTTGATAGAAAATGTAAATGTAGTAAGTTTTGGCTTTGTGTGCGCTGTGCTATAAAGGCCTTATCTGTAATATAAAGGCCCATACAAGGACTAACACTCGACAACATGTAATCGAGTTTTTTTTAAATTGCATTGTATTTTCTGAATGTTCTGGCTGCAAAAAGCGTACTGGTACGCAATATATATTATCATAATTACCGTAATTCCTCTAATAGTAACCCCGGCTTGTATTTGTTTCAACTGTAGCGGGTACCAGGCTTGTATTAGGAGGAGGCCTGTATAAGAGGGAGGCCTATATTTCAAATTTTCAAACGGATCATAATGAATAAATCAACATTTTGTGTCAGTTTGAACCCAGTAAAATGTACTGGGTTCATTTATTGAAACCAAGTACTGTATGAAATAGTAAACAGTGCAATTACAGGTGGTCACTGGTCATTTCAACGTTTTCAAAGTGAAATCAAGTAACTAGCTCAGTATGCAGCTCAGTATATTAGTAACCCGGCTTGTATTAGGAGGCCGGCTTATAATTGCTTAGCTCAAGAGCGCACCCGGCCATTAATAGAGACCCGGCTTGTATTTGAGACCCGGTTACTATTAGAGGAATTACGGTATATGTCAAAAAGGCTTTACGACGTGCTTAAGAAAGAAATTCACATCTGGTGCACCATGTTGCACGGTAAGCACGGTGTCATGCAGGGTAACCAGAAACGCCAAGCCGCGTGTGCTGATGTCATCAGAAGCTGCTACATACATCTTCTGGCTCAGATGTCAAGCATGTAAGCCCGGGGCCATTTCTCCTCAGGGATGCACTGATGCCGTTTCGGAATACTGAGTAACACTGTACCAATCATATGACTCTTCAGTTCTCTTCTTCTATTTTTACACAATGTGGAGAGACTTTGAGGCCACTCGTCTGGGGTTAAGAATGGGCAGAAATGACTGAGATATAATCCAGATCTATACATACAGCCTTCTTTGTGTGAGAACAAACAAACAACAAGCACAAATCCGCAATAGCTGTGTTGGAGACGAAATACTTGATTGGATTTATTGTTATTTATGTTATGGTTGGTGGTTATATCTATAGAGGACATTTTGTTGAATGTATGGAATATTAAAAGAAATTATTTATTGGTTTATATAAGTTACGCAAATCAGACAATATTATGCTATGGATAAATATGAGTTATGATTGCTGAGAGTTGAGCTAGGCCTGGCTCCCTCTTTGGGTCAGCTCTGCTATTATAAGGTAGGATCCTTATTAGGGGAACTGCTTTCACCTAGGAAAGGCTGAAATTAATAGGAAATACCTGGTTGGAGACTGGGGAGCGGACACAGTATTTCTACCGCAAATACCGCAAATATAGACTCAAATCATGTTTACTTTAATTGTTTTATAAGGCAAGTGGCCCAAATTCTTTCTTTAATGATTTGTGAATAAATTCCTTTGTTAAATGGAAACATCAGACTTTTGGTTTTTGGATTGCGCGTCGTGAACCACGTGGCTGTTTGTTACATGCATTCTCTCTCTCTCTCTCTCTCTCTCTCTCTCTCTCTCTCTCTCTCTCTCTCTCTCTCCCTCTCACACACGCACGCACGCCAAACAACCAAACAACCAACCGACCATTCGACCAACCGACCAACCAACCAACCGACCAAGAACCAACTGACCAACCAACCGGCCAAACAACCAACCGACCATTCGACCAACCGACCAACCAACCAACCAACCGACCAACCAACCAAGAACCAACTGACCAACCAAACAACCGACAGACCAACCTACCAACCAACCAACCAACCAACCAACAAACCAGTAAACCAGCTAAGCGAGCTATAGAGCAGCTGGTCACAGCTAAAAAAAGAAATACCGGTATAACAAAATCAAGTTGCTTTACTTTTCATTTCTAGCATGTTGCTCTGATTGTAGTTTGGGCAATGAGAACGAGATTAACTGGTGCCCTACTTATCCAGGAACTTCAGTGCTGACAGATAACATCCTTCCTTACTATCAGGATGAGTCAGGTGGCTAATGCCAGTCATGAACGCCACACAGAGCTCTGCGGCATCATATTCCCCAAGTCACGTTTCACACCAACAGCATGCAGTCATCAGTCAACAGTGGAGACATACTGTACATGGTGAAGGATGTCTTTCCTAAAGTGGAAATTAGTTTTTGCAACTCCGCTGGGTTGACAATATTGTTGTACTGCTGCTGCAGTAGTGCAGTTAGTATAGACAGTATGTAATTTCTTTGAATATACATTCAAGACCTGAACTCCTGTAGTTTTGATCATATCGATAGTACAAGGACTTATAATGTAATGCCAAGGCTTTGCTCATATCTACAGTATAGTATGATTTATAAAATGGAGGGGAGAAACTCCAAGCTTTCCGATACTAAATATACCACTCTAGCCAGGTAAATGTACAGTATATAAAACACAAGTATATTATATGTATGTATCTGAGTGTGTATTTGTCCCAGTTTTTGTTTGTGTTTTGAAGAGAAAACAAAAGGTTATATAAAGAAAAGATCAAAATGAACACATTTAAAAATATATATATTTTTATTTATTTATTTGCTAGATTAAAATGATTGTGCATCTGGTATTATCCCCTCATCTACACCACTCTGGTTCTTTCCTCCTCGAACTTGCTGGAGAAGCAACAACAACAACAACAACAACAACCAGATGCTGCCAAGAGAGGCTGTGAGATCAATAAAGACATGGCTATTCTGAGCAAGAAATAATGGATCAATAGTCTGTGAACCAAAACAAGCATCAGGTTCTTGACCACAGTGCTATCATAGAAATCAGTACTGGTCAATTTAACCTCTTAAACCCTAGCCATATTTTCAGAAAATCCGCCTAAAATACATACCTAAGATTAGCATGTTCTTGTTTTCTAGGGACATCTATGGATCTCAGGGAATGTATTCCCAGTGTCAGAAATATTGTGTCTGTTACTAGGCTTGAATACATTTGAATGAACCAAAGGAGAATATCGATTTCTTTTTTTTTTCCTTTTATTTTTTTCCTTTTTGATGGTGAATAACACCATGCTAAAAATGACCAAAATGTGTAGCGGTTGAGTCTACATGGTCTGCATTCCAAATTCCTGGTAATCTTACAAATAGCACCTTTAAAACGGAAAGGAAGTTAAAGAAAAATATCTAATCTAGGCCAGCCAGGAAACATCTGATACCAAAGGAACTTTAAGGAAGGCAATACAAATAGCATATATCTAATTTAGCAAAGCCTTAGTATAAACATAAGTATCAAGTGTTACCAAGTCGAAATAGCATCGCTGTCCACAGATTTACGGTTTCCAATGACTGGATTGACTGGAAATGACATTAGCGAAACTGAAAACAGTTATAAGGGAGGTTGGGACCCAAAAGGAGGCATCCCAACCGTTTTCAGTTTAAGAAAAATATCACCCTTGGATTTATAACGTTAT
This sequence comes from Notolepis coatsorum, assembly GCF_963971535.1. Taxonomy (NCBI): domain Eukaryota; kingdom Metazoa; phylum Chordata; class Actinopteri; order Aulopiformes; family Paralepididae; genus Notolepis; species Notolepis coatsorum. The sequence continues at coordinate 119,099,121 of NC_140171.1, read as the reverse complement.
TTTGATGCAGCAAATCCTGAAATCCAGAGCCAAAGGCTGTACTGAATCCTACTGAATCTACTGTTGCTTTGCGGTGTTGTCACCTCCCTTTAACCAATACCCCGTCTCTGGGCACGGCCCTCGCATGTCTCTGTGTGGCTCTCCGAGTGACCCAGTGTGTAGAGCGTGTAGCTAATGTCACCTTCTCCGAGATACCCAGTGTGTAGACTCTAGAGCAGGAGTGGCCAACCCGCGGCTTGCGACTCTTTGCCCGCCAATGTGTTAAAATTAAAAAATAAAATAAAATAAAAAATGTATAATATATATATATATTTTTTGTCATTCATTCCATAAGACGTAGAATAAACATTTACAGATTTTTTTTTTAAATGGTTCATTTGCATGTTCTTGGTATCTGATTCTAAAGACATCTATGGATCTCAAGGAATGTATTCCCAGTGTCAGAAATATTGTGTCTGTTACTAGGCTTGAGTACATTGTAATGAACCAAAGGAGAATATCAATTCAATTATATATATATATTTTTTTAATCTTTGACTGTGAATGGGTACAATACAGTACGGCTCAATACACACAATTGTTAAGGGGATGCAGACCAGAGAAAGACTTTCGTCTTGTTTACATCAGGGTCCCCCATTTTCAATTCATAATGAATTTTAAGTAAGGGTGCAACATGCTCCGTGCAATCTATTCTTTGTGGATCTAGCCCCCAGTGTCTAGAGCTTGTAGCTAATGTCACCTTCTCCGAGAGACCCAGTGTCTAGAGCATGTAGGCTAATGTCACCTTGACGACGATGAGGGTGGACAGGTCTTCCATGCGGACCCCTGTGTCTGCTGTGTGGCTGCCGAAGACACTGCTGTAGTTGTGGAGGAGCTTGGCCATGATCTTGTTACAGATATGTTGGTCCTTCATCGCTTCCAAACCAGGGGACACGCTGGGGAGTGGAAAAATAACAACATAAGTAAAAACAAACTAAATTATTTTTGTTTTTATAAATATATATATACTGTATATATATACGATTTAAGATAAATGCAATTCTTTTTCAATTATAATCACACTAAATCTATTTGATCCTTTTTTCTCCATCTCTTTATCTGCATAGTACTGAACGAATAGTTTTCATAAAAAGATACACCAATACCAAAGCCAAAACAGGGTAACACAGAGTTTTCCCCGATACTCTTAAAACAGGCACGTGCAGGGGGGGGGGGGGGGGGGGGCTTTGGGTGCCCAAGCACTTGCCCATGTGCCTCTTGTTGACCAAAGTGGCAATGCCCATGGTCCTCATCAAGAATAATTTTAACAATTAATAATATTATAAATAAAAATGTATAATGTCTGAGGTGCATGGTTTTCTGTTATGTTGCACGACGCGTCACCCTCCCTCTTGGAATGACGGGCCCATTAGTCAATAGAAATCTAGCGCAAACCGAGCATCTCGCCTCACGTTTGCCCATCTGTCAGCTGATTTTAAGCAGCAACTGAAGTCAGCACCAGCAGCTAACGGTAAGAAAGTTATTGTTTTCCATAACTAATATTTTAGCAACAAAGTATTAAGAATGTTAACTATCAGGCGGCTACGTGGCGTAGTGGGCAAGGCGCTCGCCACGAATGACGGAGACGCTGGGCTTGCCTGTTCGAGCCCAGCGCTCCACATTGCTTTCAGTTTAGCTGGTCGTTCATACTATTACACATTGGTCGTATTAGGGGGTGGGAAACTGATGGGTGGGGATCGGGCGTTGTGGACAGCGACTCCTACAGGTCGGTTGGTGTGCCTGCGCAGTAGAATCAGGAGGTGTCGGGGGCAGCGTGAGCCTCCCACGTGTTACTCCTCGTCACTGAGAGATCGAGCTGCGCAGGTGTATTCACTGAGATAACAGCATGCCCCGTATGTGCCATGTGTGTGTGTGTGTGTGTGTGATCTTGAGGAAACGAGAGAATAGATTTTTCAGCCCGCCTCTATAGCGTGCATAAGTACACATATACTATCGATAATCTAGCGTTTATTTGAAAACGATTCATAAATAGGCCGACAAATGACAACGTGTCTAGTGTATTCGAGAATATTCCAATAAATGCCGTTTATGGGGGAATCTTAAAATTTTCTGAAAATTTTCGAGAGAACGATAGCTTTTCGAAATGCTATAAAAAGGATATGAACCGATTAAAAAACAATCTCCGTTTCGACAATGTTGACTGCAAACAAGTCATTGATAAGCGACGGGCAGATTAGACACATAGCCATAATTTAAAACATAGATTATGCGTTTTTAACGCTAACATTGAAGTGGATGATGGCATTCAACGGGGTAAAAAGGTAAACAAGGTCGGCACTGATAGTGTTAAGGTCCTCCTCACCTCATGTTCTGTTATCCTGAACATTGAGTCTCCACCGGCAGTGGCTCCCCTCTCTATTTCAATGGTCTGTATTGTAGGCTGATGTTGTTATTCACAGCCTCAAACCTTGCATAGAAGGTATTTAGCTCATTCACCAGGGAGATATCATTGTTCAGCTTGGGGGAGGTGCCTTTGTAATCTGTCATCGTTTTGAGGCCCTGCTGCCACATACCTCTAGAATCAGCCTGTTCAAATTGAAGTTCCACCTTATCCCTGTATCGCCTTTTTGCATCTATTACTGTCCTCCTTACGTTGTATTTTGCCGCCTTGTGCTCGTTCATGTTGCCTGTTATGAGCCCAATGTTGTAGGCTGAGGTGCGCGCTTTCAGAGCCTCACGGATGGATTTATCTACCCAGGGCTTTTGGTTTGGGAAAACTCTAATTGTGATGGAGGGGATTGTATCTTCTACCAGAGTACCAACAAAGTCCAGCACTGTTTCAGTGTAATCGTTTATATTATCTGTGTTCTCACGGAACACGCTCCAGTCTGTACACGCGAGTGCCTCTTGCAGCGTGTTCTCCGATTCCACAGACCAACGCTTCGCTTCTCGCATTACTACGGGAACACGCTTGAGACTGTGTCTGTACTCTGGCATAAGAAAGATGGCGTCATGATTAGATTTACCGAATGGACTACGAGCCTGCGACGTGTACCCGTCCTTAAAATTGCGAGTAGCAGTGGTCTAATATATTCTCGCCTCTGGTGGGTTCAAGTTTCAAGTTTCTTTATTAGTTGTCATACAAAAATACAGAATACTTTTATATGAAATGCTTTTTTCTGTTTTTCTCCTGAGTGTGCTAGATAAAGTATAAAATAGAAAGTCAAAAGTACGTAAACAAGTGTAAACAAAAGTGTTCAATATACATATATACAACAATACAGAGTAGAAAAAATAAGTAACTGAGTTACAATACAATATACAGTACAATGTAGACAAGTCACATGCTGATGTCTCTCTCTCTCTCTCTCTCTCTCCTAGTAGTCATTAATACCATGCTCTCTCGGGGCGGCTAAGTGGCGCAGTGGGCAAGGCGCTCGCCACTAACACAGGAGATGCTGGGTTCGAGCCCAGCTCTCTGCGTTGCTTCCGGCTTGGCTGGTCGTTCATACTAATACAATTGGCAGTATTAGGGGGTGGGAAAGCCGGTGGGTGGGGATTGGACGTTGTGGACAGCGACTCCTACAGGTCGGTTGGTGCGCCTGTACAGCAGAATCAGGAAGTATCGGGGGCAGCGTGAGCCTCCCACGCGTTACTCCTCACCACTGAGAGATCAGCTGTACAGGTGAAAAGATGCGACGGCTGCCTCCTCGTGTACCGGAGGGGACACGTGATGCAAGGCTTCGTCCACATTGCAGCCGACCAGTGGGAGGCATGGCCTAACAGCGTTCGAGACAGGGGAGGGTAGAATTGGATCATACGAAATTGGGATGGGAGAAAAAGTAGATAACAAAAAAAAATACAATGCTCTCTTCCTGTGTGTTTGTGTGTAGGAATGCAGACATGGGGACAGGACTGACTGCAGGGGACTGTGCACCCAGAGCTGGCCCACAACAGAGGTCTGGTAGGACAGCTGATACACCAGCAAGTGCCAAACAAGAAATAAGAGAGCTTATATAAATGAACCAATTGCAATGAATAACCATTTAAGTGACCAAAGAAATGACTGTTTACTGTTAATAATAAACTTCAGCTAAAATATATTATTGTGTTGTATTTGCTTAATTATATATTACATTACAACATAGGTATACAGTACAGCCATAGATATTCATAACTGTACAGTCTGGGACTGCTCTGTGCACCTGCCCCTCTAAAGGTCTCTGCACGGCCCTGCTCTAAAAGTATCTCTTTTCCAAGAGAGACCTGGCTGGCAGAGAATGGCAGTGGTACATTTAGTTTGGGACGTAACATAAAACAGTCATCAAAACAACGTTGGAGTTACTGTAAAAGTGCAATACAACAAAAGTGCAGGGGAAAATACAATTATATTATTAATTAAAACATTTGCAATTATCAATACACTTGGGATTCCATGGACTTTAAATTCACTAAATAGGTCCTGGAGTTTAAGCTAATTCTTTAGGCTATTCCACACTGAGGGTGCAGAAAACATGAAGGCCTTCTTTAACTGGGATCACATTGGACGCCTTTTTGAACTCACCTATGACTTTTTAGTTTAGTTTTTTTTAGCACCTTTTAGTTTTTTAGCACCTATGAGTTTAACGCTTTTTCGGGCGCTCTCAGTTCCAAAAGTTTCAACTTCAATGTCACCTTCTTGTCGACGGACCAATCAAATCAACCAAGGGGAGGAATTACAAATCTGGGGTATCAGAAGAGAAATCAATAGCAAAACAAACCAATCGGTAATGAAGGAGAAGCTCATTTTGACAATTTCTGACAAATCTTGTTTGTATGACCTGTCAACAGGTACTATGACCAAGATATGAACAAAAATGCCTGAAGGACTGTGAGCAATCAATGCTAACGGTAGTAATTTATGTAACTTGTGTAAAGTTAGCTGAAGTAGCAATTGTAATCAGTGGTATCACTCATTCTCTATGTACACCCCGTGCCTCGTGTTTGAGCGCAAGAAAAAGGCATCCAATCTGATCACAGCCTTAGCATTTATGTTTTAGGAAGCTTTGGGAAAAGTCACAAGAGACTGTAACCCGTACCACGTTTTGGGCCATAAAGACAGACAAGCTGAGTTTACTTTGGGACATTATTTCCCCAAGCAGTTTATATAAACAGGTAAATAAAAGTGGGCCTAGAACTGAACCCTAAGGGATCCATTTACAAATAGTTAGTGCATATATATACACAATACATATACTGTAGTGTACATACACAACACATGTAAAATGACTGTAATGTGATGTAATTATTGTATGATCATGTAAAGAATGTCACAATTAATTATGTGCTAATTTTAACTGTGTACTTTTGGTAATGATGATATGTAATAAATGACCACATTTAAGTAGAAACGGGACAAATTAGCCATGGCTAGAAATCCTACATGCAATGCATCTGTACCTGTATATATTATTGTAACTTGCTACAATGTTTTCTTTTGCATTGTCCCTGACAAATAAAGAAAATAATTAAATATGCAAGACCCTCAAACTGGGTAGCTTGATGAGAGAGAAACCAGTGTTGACAAGCTGCTGTGTTAAAATATCATGATCCGCGGTATCAAAAGCTTTGGATAAGTCAATGAAAACAGACACACTATGCTGCTTATTATCCAAAGCTTTGATTATATCGTTTACACCTTCCATGGCAGGAGTAACAGTGCTATGATTTCTTCTGAACCCTGACTGATGTTAGGATAATATTGACTGAGTGTATAAACACTCTTTCACCTCTTCCCCAACTAGGGATTCCAGCACTTTGGCTAATACGGAAGGTTTGGAGACTGGTCTGTAATTATAAGCACTGTTGGATCCACTCCTTTTAGGGGTAAAACGTAAGCAGCTTTCCAGACCTGAGGCATTACATTGTGTAACAAAGATTAAAAAGAAGATTTGCTGCTAACGTTTCTCTCTAATAAAGAAAATGGATTACACCTCTCAATATCTTTTGTTCAATAACCCCAAACTAATAGTCTATACTGTTAAAAGTAATGGATCAAATCGGTACTTGGCATGGACTGATACATTAGCACATTGACTGCCAGACCCGAGATTTCTTGGGTTTTGATAGTTTTTTCTTTTATTCGATTTTTTTATTCATTATTCATCCACGGACCTCAGTGTTACCATAGGAGATCATTCTGAAATCCCAAAAGTGCAATACCGGCCGCATCCTGGTAGGTGGCAGTATCACCCACCCTTTGAAACCTTATTTCACACCGTGTGTTACATTTAAATTCCTCCGGGCGCAGAATTTAGACGAAGCCAAGTAAATTGCTTCATCCGACCATTTCGAAACGCATCTAGCACACTCGATCCATAAATTGTGCCAAATTATGTCCGGGACCAGATGGACATCAATACTGGAAATCGCGATCAGACAATTGGAATATTCTTTTTGGAATAGCCCCGATCAAAGGTAAGGACTATATAACATCAATTTCACCTTGATCCTACAATGTTTTCATATCGATCCGGCCGATCAACGTATATGTAGTATTCAAAACGAATGCCCTTAATGGCGATCAAAGTATCAAAAAACTACCCGCCCACCCCCCCGCCTTTCATGCATTCATGATGAAACATAATACCTATTATATACCTTTGAATTGGAAATAGTAGCGTGTACAGGCGAGCAACACCAACGCTATTAGCAGAATTCACATATTGCTCCATAACACAGTTACCAGGAATTAGCCAGGATCACTCTGAAACTATACAATATTCACCACGGTATAACACGCAAACGTATACATGAACATTTTTATTCTTTTTCACATGTTGAACGATGGATTGTTAATGTCAAATGAGCCATAGTATTGTCTCCATAGCTATAATATAGAATATAGATATAGCCCTGCAAACACCGCAATGCACAGTGAAATTCCCTATACTTTACAGCGCTGGCACACTAGTACAAAGATGGGGAAATAGCATGGCACTCAAAGTGTTAAAGCCATAATCCACAATATTTTGAAGGGTCTGATTTATGGATGCAAAATAAGCTTTTATGATATGTTTTAACTGATTGTGAAACAGAATATAGGTCTGTGGTTAGTGTTTACAAACATCATAAATGTAAAACTGGAAAAAGAAATACAGCAAATACATTTAAAAACTCATAATTACCTGTTATCTAACGTTTGATTGACATTTTTATTAACAGATTGCAGAATGGGTACAATATAGTACAGCTCAATACACACAATTGCTAAGTTGCAGACCAGAGAAAGACTTTCGTCTTGTTTACATCAGGGTCCCCCATTTTCAATTCATCATAACATATATGACATACATGACATACAGGTAGACAGTACTGTTGCATCTAGACATTTATGACATACCAGATCTACAAATATACAGTACTGTTTATGTGTACAAAAGGAGTCTAAAAAGAAAGTATATACATTTGGGGGGGAAGAAACTGTACATTGGAGGAGGTTGGGTAGGTGGGGTGGGGTGGGTAGGTGGGTTGGGAAACTGTACATTGGAGGAGGTTGGGTGGGTGGAGTGGGGGGGGGGGGTTGAGTAGGCAGGGTGGGGGAAACTGTACCTTGAAGGGGGTTGGGTTTGGATATTTACAGGGGCCAGTTTCGAATTGCAGTCCCCCGTAGGTGCTCTTTGAGAGTGGTTTTGAAAGTGGGTAGTGATTCACATTCCTTTACAGCTGTGGGTAGGGCGTTCCACATTGATGTGGCATAATTGCAAAACGTGTTTAGTCCCTTGTTGAGCCGAATCTGGGTTTAACATGATTTGTGGAGCTCCCTCTGGTGTTGTGGTTGTGGTATTCACTGACCTTTGGGAAGTATTTTGACATGTACATGGGTACCTTAGTGGTGTAGTGCATCTTGTAGACCAGGCCCATTGCAAGTTGCTGTACTCTGTCGTCTACTCTAATGCCTCTTTTCCATTGCATAGTACCTACTCGACTCTACCCTACTCTACTCGCTCTAGGTACCTGGGCCCTCATTCATCAACGTGTTCTACGCACAGATCTGTGCTTACCCTGTGCGTACGATCATTTCTAAGCAAAGAGTGGGATTCATCAATTTCAATTTGAACTTGACTCCGTGCTTACGTCTACGCACAGGTCAGAGCACACTTACCTGACGCCCAGTGGTAGAATATATTATTACAACAAGGAAATGAGCTTCTGTGCATAATAACACTGGCGGAGCGCAGTCAGTCAGTAGCCTACACCCCGTATATTCCGATAACGCTATATAAACCATGCTGCATTCATTCTGAGAGAAAGATCTATTATTCCAAATGCTATTTATAGGGGTTTGACCATAATTACACTACTGTTGCTATTTTACAATGAACTATAATGAACTACGGTTCGTACAGAACATGCCAGTGTTATTATGCACAGAAGCTCATTTCCTTGTTGTAATAATATATTCTACCACTGGGCGTCAGGTAAGTGTGCTCTGACCTGTGCGTAGACGTAAGCACGGAGTCAAGTTCAAATCAAAATTGATGAATCCCACTCTTTGCTTAGAAATGATCGTACGCACAGGGTAAGCACAGATCTGTGCGTAGAACACGTTGATGAATGAGGGCCCTGGTACTTTGTTCCTTTTCCACTGCAGGTAGTACTCCGTTTGTCTCTGTGTGGGGAGGCAGGGCCACTGGCGTACAGCATGAGAGCTCCGTGAGCATAGCTATGTCCGTGAGGGCTTGGAGCAAGCCAGAGTAAAGACAGTTTTCAATCAATCAATCAATCAATCAATCAATCAATCAATCAATAACAACACTAACCAGACTCTCGTTGTGTCTATTCTTCTAACGTTAACGTTATCTCTCGTGTCTATTCTGCTAACATTAACGTTACCTCTCGTTGTGTCTATTCTGCTAACGTTAACGTTACCTCTCGCGTCTATTCTAACGTTAGCATTAGGTAATAACCGGTTTAAAATGGATGATGATTACCTCACGTTGTGTCTATTCTACTAGCATTAACGTTACTAGTACAAACAATCAATAGCTTTATATTGATCACGCTATGTACGCTAGCCATGGTAAAACGCAATCACATTAGCATGTAAGCTAACAACAAGCTTAACAAATCAGCTATCTTTTTGTGAGACTAAACTCTCCGCTCTTGGTGGTAAATTGTGTTGATGTTGGTTTTCTTTCATCAATAAATGAGGCAGAATACACAGTGAATGTATCCTTTTTTGTTTATTGCACTTGTTCCTGCTGCAAACAAATAAATCCTATGCGAGGCATTAAAGATGGCGGTGTTGTGTTTTGTGCAGGACGCTCCAACGTGTGACGCTTCTCTCTTCTGACCAATCAGTGGTCTGCAGTTTTTCATGTCACTTTTCTGGTACCACTTCTACCCGCTTGGAACCTCGAAAAAGCAGGGACTAAAAAAGTACCCAAAAAGTACCAGGTACCAGGTATTTTGGCAATGGAAAACCGAAAAGGTCGAGTAGAGTAGAGTCGAGTAGGTACCATGCAGTGGAAAAGGGGCATAAGCCATCCTAGGTTGTCAAAGTGGGCAGGGGTGAGGTGGGTTCTAGGAGTAAGGTCAAGCAGTAGTCTGACCAGTTTGTTTTGTGATGTTTGTAATTTTGTTTTTAGCGCCTTTGAGGTGCTTTGGTACCATGAGGTGCAAGCATAGTTGTAGTACCCTTGAATGAGTGCTCCTGCCAGAGTCTTCATGGTATTCTTGTTTACCAGAGAGGAGATCCGGTACAAGAATCTAGTTCGTTGGTTGACTTTTTTTATTACATTGGATGCAATTTTGTCACAGGAAAGATTTGCCTCTAGGATGGAACCCAGGTATGTAATTTCATCTTTCCTTGTGACAATATTGTCACCCACTGTAACTGAGAAGCCGTCGGTCTTGCTGAGTTTGTTATTTGAACCAAAGAGAATGGACTCTGTTTTACCCAGGTGTAATGATAGTTTGTTATCAGCGAGCCAGGTGCAGATTCTGCCTAGTTCTGAGCTGAGGGTTTTTCAACCTGTAACTTGTTCTCATCAGAGACCAGCAGGGCTGAGTCGTCCGCGAACAGGAACAAGTTGCAGTCACAAGCTGACGACATGTCATTTGCATAAATTAGGAACAGTAGCGGTCCTAGTATGCTTCCTTGTGGAACACCACAGCTCACTGGGAGGGGGGGGGGGATAGGGTACCATTTACCACCATCTGTTCTCTCCCCTCCAGGTAGGATTGCATCCAGCTCACTGATAGACTATCAAAACCAATTGCTTTTAGCTTGTCAATCAGAATGGAGTGATTGACAGTGTTGAAGGCCTTTTGTAGGTCCAGCATGACCATGCGGCAGTATTTGCCCGCGTCCACCTCTTGTTTGATGTGGTCGTTCAAATAGAGAAGGCATGCGTCAGCGGAGTGGGATGTTCTGAAGCCAGATTGGAATTCGTAGATTAGATTTTTTTCCGCAAGGTACTTTGACCTGTTCGTATACTATTTTTTCCATGACTTTCGAGATGGAGGTAAGAATAGAAACAGGGCTGGGCGGTAGTTGCCTGGGTCTAATTTTCTGCTCTTTTTGTGCAGGGGGGTTACTCTCGCAATTTTGAAGTCTTTGGGTACATGTCCCTGTTTTATGGAGAGGTTTATTATGTGTGTGATGACAGGGGTGATGGCGGCTGCTGAGTCTCTGAGGAATTTGGAGGGGATATTGTCATGGCCAGTTGTTAGGTTGGAGGGCGCTCAGTTTTTTGAGTACCTGAGCTGTTACCATTTCTAGTTTGAAATCGTATTTGCGGACCCCTAGGTTATTGTAGTAGGCTATGATGTGTTCTGCCCCAAAATGCCCTGAGTGGGAGGGTAGTTTATTTACCAGTGTTGCGGCTATGTTTGTAAAGAAAATGTTTACGTAATTGGCCACATCCAGCTTGTCTGTGATGAGCGTGTTGTCCGTCTTTATGTCTATGTTTGAAAATCTGGTTTTAAGTTGTTTACTGCAGCCTAGTTGATTATTGAGTAATTTCCAAAGTTCACTGGGTTTCTTTTTGTTTTCCTCAGTTTTGTCATTGATGAAATTCTTTTTTGCAGTTTTGATCATGGAGTTTACGTCATTTCTTAGTCTGTTTCTTTGCAGTTTGAGTTCAGTCACGTGGGCTTGGAGTTCACTGCTCGAGCTTTTGGTAAGCTTTGACTGACTTTTACAAAACTCAGAGCATTTTTTGTCTCTGGTTTTCATAGTGGTCAATATTTCGGAGTGCATCCACGGCTCAGCGCGATTTTTTACCCAGGTGGTTCTTAGGGGGGCCATGTCGTTTAGTATTGTTGAGAATTTGGTTTTGAAACCAAGCCATGTTTCTTCAACTAGTGTACCACTGAGCTCTTCTGACCAGTCCAGGCTCTCCAGTTCTAGGTTAAAGGCCTCACTAGAGTAGGTTTTGAGGTCTCTAGATGTGACTGTTTTGTGACAGCCGGCCTTTTGTTTTAGCTTTTTGCCGGTACAGAATATCATATAATGATCGCTTAACCCGCATGCTATGACCCCTTTATTGGAGATCTTGGACTTGTCAGAGGTCAGAATGAGGTCAATGGTAGTCTGTGTTGATTCACATACACATGTGGGTTGGGTGATTAGCTGGCTGATTCCGTGCAGATCACAAAACCTACTGAATGACTTGAAGACGTCAGTCCTTGTATGGGAATATCACCCATTTTAAGAAGAAAAAAAGCGTACATGTTTTTCCTGTGCCACAGGACAATTCCCTCATTTGTCAACCACCCTCTCCTAAAGCTAGAGAGAAAACACTCTACTCTGCAATGTCACCTGGATGTGAAAACCAGAGTTTTGTGTTATAGTACTGCCAATAGGCGTGAACCACAATTTAAAGCTTATTTGGGTGTAAGAGCTCCCAACATGTTATGGCCTCACAAAGTCAGTGGCCCATTCATTGTATATGGAGCAACCCCGGACAAATTAGAGGGTTCTCCCTTTGGTTTCTCTAGCTGTTCTGTTCTGAACTGGGGCACAGGAATAACATTATGTGAATTCTTTAAAATGGTTGCCAATCCCCTTTAACACATTGAGTGCCACGAACGCGTTTTGTCGTTAGTTTATGCCGACCTTTGATTGCCCCCGACGCTATATAGCGTTTGTTTGTCGTTTTTATTTATTGGCGATTTGATTTCATATTTCATCAATCTAGCCTCACGCTAGTGTTGCAGACTCTCTCTGAGCTCAATTGGGAAGATACCGCCCCCTATCGTCTCTCCCTGTGTAACTGCACCCCATTACTTTACACTGACGAAGGGGGGGTGGCCAGTTTCCTCATTTTACTTTTCCCTCAAGCCAACTGAAGAATCCATTGTGCTCGCCGGCCCGGAAAATGCGTGGATTATGTATTTACAGTACCCAACACTGTAATCAATAAGCGTGATCGATATTTGGAATGGCGATCAGGAATTGGAATAATTTTTTTGGATAACATCTGATCTCAGGTAAGGAATTTATTTTACCAGTCTTAGGATAATCAGAGCTATTTTCACAGAGATATAAGCGTTTGCCCTATGCGTGTGTGTGTGTCTGTGTGTGCGCGATCAGGAAATGAGAAAACCAAATTTTTAGCCCGCCTCTATAGCGTGCATAAGTACACATATACTATCGATAATCTAGCGGTTATGTGAAAACTATTCATAAATAGGCCGAAAAACTACGACGTGTTTGTGTATTCCAGAATATTCCAGTAAATGCCTTTTATCACGGAATCAATATATTTTCCTTGAAAACGAGGGCTTTTCAAAATGCTATAAAACGGAAATGAACCGATTAAGAAACAATCCGTTTCGACAATGTTGACTGTAAACAAGTCATTAATAAGCGACAGGCAGATTCGACACATAGCCATAATTTAAGACAGAGATTATGCGTTCACAACGCTATCATTGAAGTGGGTGGTGACATTTAACCACGTTAATGGCCGGCACTGAAAGTGTTAAATGCTCAGACAATCAACTAGAAAATTAAAACATGTCTCCATTTCTATTTCTTATTTTTGGTGGTGGGACCCATTTTGTTTATGTTAGGATTACAGATCGAGCCTTTTAAGTTTAGGATACGGAATGGGCAGCATCAGCAGTGAAAAAGCTGCATTAGTGCAAACTTACATTTCACCATTTTCTTTTTGGCTTGTTCCGATTTGCCGACATTTTGAGATAATCGGCATCTAATCGGCATTGGCTAGGCTATTATAACCATAGGCACTATATTTGTAGGCTATTGGTGACTTACTTATTTCATGAACGCACTCTCACTGGGAAAGCAGACAGCAGTGGAAGATGGCCACTCGTCACCACGTTACTCCCCCCAGCCCACTCCTAACGTTACTCCCCCCAGCCCCCACTCGTCACCACGTTACTCCCCCCAGCCCCCACTGCTAACGTTACTCCCCCCAGCCCCCACTCCTAACGTTACTCCCCCCAGCCCCCACTCGTCACCACGTTACTCCCCCCAGCCCCCACTGCTAACGTTACTCCCCCCAGCCCCCACTCCTAACGTTACTCCCCCCAGCCCCCACTCCTAACGTCACTGCCCCCACTCCTAACGTTACTCCCCCCAGCCCCCACTCGTCACCACGTTACTCCCCCCAGCCCCCACCCCTAACGTTACTCCCCCCATCCCCCACTCCTCACCACGTTACTCCCCCCAGCCCCCACTCCTAACGTCACTGCCCCCACTCCTAACGTTACTCCCCCCAGCCCCCACTCGTCACCACGTTACTCCCCCCAGCCCCCACCCCTAACATTACTCCCCCCATCCCCTACTGCTAACGTTACTCCCCCCAGCCCACTCCTAACGTTACTCCCCCCAGCCCCCACTCGTCACCACGTTACTCCCCCAGCCCCCACTCCTAACGTTACTCCCCCCATCCCGCACTCGTCACGTTACTCCCCCAGCCCCCACTCCTAACGTTACTCCCCCCACTGCTAACGTTACTCCTCCCAGCCGCCACTCGTCACCACGTTACTCCTCCCAGCCCCCACTCCTAATGTTACTCCCCCCATCCCGCACGTCACGTTACTCCCCCAGCCCCGACTCCTAACGTTACTCCCCCCACTGCTAACGTTACTCCTCCCAGCCCCCACTCGTCACCACATTACTCCCGCCAGCCCCGACTCCTAACGTTACTCCCCCCACTGGTAATGTTACTCCCCCCAGCCCCCACTGGTAACGTTACTCCCCCCAGCCCCCACTCGTCACCACGTTACTCCCCCAGCCCCCACTCGTCACCACGTTACTCCCCCCAGCCCCCACTCGTCACCACGTTACTCCCCCCAGCCCCCACTCGTCACCACGTTACTCCCCCCAGCCCCCACTCGTCACCACGTTACTCCCCCCAGCCCCCACTCGTCACCACGTTACTCCCCCCAGCCCCCACTCGTCACCACGTTACTCCCCCCAGCCCCCACTCGTCACCACGTTACTCCCCCCAGCCCCCACTCGTCACCACGTTACTCCCCCCAGCCCCCACTCGTCACCACGTTACTCCCCCCAGCCCCCACTCGTCACCACGTTACTCCCCCAGCCCCCACTCGTCACCACGTTACTCCCCCCAGCCCCCACTCGTCACCACGTTACTCCCCCAGCCCCCACTCGTCACCATGTTACTCCCCCCAGCCCCGACTCCTAACGTTACTCCCCCCACTGCTAACGTTACTCCTCCCAGCCCCCACTCGTCACCACATTACTCCCGCCAGCCCCGACTCCTAACGTTACTCCCCCCACTGGTAATGTTACTCCCCCCAGCCCCCACTGGTAACGTTACTCCCCCCAGCCCCCACTCGTCACCACGTTACTCCCACCGAGCGGGGGCGTTGTAAAACATTTATCAGACTGTTACTGACTAATATATTGTGTTATAATGCAGTTGAATGATGTCGCTGCTGACATACTGTACCCCGCTCTCCCTTACTATTACTATTTAATACTATTCACATTATGAAATCTACAGCATAACCCAATTATTATATGATATAATACCACTAGTCCACATCGATAGACAATATGTAGTGTGTGTGCCGTTACCAAAGAACATTGGCTTTCTTGACATGTACAACGTATTTATGTGTCTTGCTGTTACCATAATTAGGTTATAGTTGTGAATGTGGCTATTGACGGCGCAGGGTACAGGGTAGGTTTCTGTGCCAACTCTAGGTCAAGCGAGTCCAGCCATACTTATGTACGGTGACATTTCTGGTGGCGGAACAGCTGTGCAAAATGTAGACGCGGCTGTTGGCCTAATTACATAACTGCAACACACACACACACGCCAACATGTTCTCAGATGAAAAGAGAACATGTTGTACAATATTCAGGTGTCCAGAATGATGACTTATTTTTTCAGTTGTCCAATGACATTGAATTCCCTGGCAGGACAATGGGATGTATTATTGGACATGCCTGTACATTGGCATGTACCTGGTGAGCAGTCGACAGGGGTGAAAAAGTAACGCAAGTATTTTTACTCAAGCAATGTACTTGAGTACAATTTGAAGTTCTTGTACTGTACTTTACTTGAGTATTAATAAAAAATATATATTTTGTACTTTTACCCCACTATATTTCAAAAGGAAATATTGGACTTTTTACTCCACTCATCTGAGTCCATCAGTTACTAGTTACTTTGAAGAAAAAGATTGCGCGTAGAAAACATAAACTGTTAAAAGAATGTATGTGAATATGCCGCCCCCACATGTATATGGCTGAGGAAAAACAATGGATTGAAGCTGAGGTCAATCAATTCAACTGCAGTCGGTAAAGGAGACATGTATAGTAGGGACGGCTCTGTAGTCCCAGTAGTGATGTCTCTATCGGTGCCGAAAGCTGTTATGCTGTCGAGCTACAATGCTTTCATCTTCACTAGATGATGAGCTACAGCACCCCCTATTGGTCATACTGTGTGTGTGTATGTAAATGTGTGTGTGTGTGTGTGTGTGTGTGTGTGTGTGTGTGTGTGTGTGTGTGTGTGTGTGTGTGTGTGTGTGAGAGAGAGAGAGAGATTATATTTCACTTTAATAAACATGCCACCATATATTTTATTATACTGTATATGTATTGGCAACCCAGGTATCTGTAGTGATGTAACTCACTTTTTCCCATAAAAATGTGTCCAATAATAATAATAAGCTTTATAATAATATTGTTCTGTGTCTGTAACTCTTATATAATATCAATAAGACTCGTACGAAAAAATTGTGGTGACTACTAGAGGTTTTCAGGACAGCTGAAGTTGGAAGTTGACTGTTCATGAACTCATAAATAAAGATATGTGTTGAAAGCTGCTGGTCTAAATGTGTTACCAAAGTAAATCAATATCGCTTTGAATATCATCTCCCACCTCATTCGGTGGAATCAAATACGAAATCTGGCGTCGGGTTTCGAATCGGTAGAAAAATTACTTCCCGAAGTTCCTGGTAATATTATCATGGGAGAGTCTGTATTATTATGACTTTCCCTGTCTGCTTTTAATCGAGTCAGCCAAGCAATCACAAGGCTGCCAAAAACATGGCCTAGAAATGTCCCAGACAGGGTATTAACTTCACCACCAAGGCTTTCAGGAGCAGGAACACAGGCTATATCTTCAGGAACACAGGCTATATCTTCAGGAGCACAGACTATATCTTCAGGAGCACAGACTATATCTTCAGGAGCACAGACTATATCTTCAGGAGCACAGACTATATCTTCAGGAGCACAGACTATATCTTCAGGAGCACAGACTATATCTTCAGGAGCACAGACTATATCTTCAGGAGCACAGACTATATCTTCAGGAGCACAGACTATATCTTCAGGAGCACATACTATATCTTCAGGAGCACAGCCTATATCTTCAGGAGCACAGACTATATCTTCAGGAGCACAGCCTATATCTTCAGGAGCACAGACTATATCTTCAGGAGCACAGACTATATCTTCAGGAGCACAGACTATATCTTCAGGAGCACAGACTATACCTTCAGGAACACAGACTATATCTTCAGGAGCACAGACTATATCTTCAGGAACACAGACTATATCTTCAGGAGCACAGCCTATATCTTCAGGAGCACAGACTATATCTTCAGGAGCACAGACTATATCTTCAGGAGCACAGACTGTTACGACCCTGGCTCAGAGGGAAGCAACATAAAGGGGACACAGACACCAAAGGTCAAGTCTAAACCAAAAGGATATATTTATTACAACTACTAGCACAAACAAAGGGTTAATTGTGGTGGAAGACACTGCTCCCACAGAGCAAGACCAATATTAATAATACATGGAAAGATGAATAACACAATTCATATCCAAGACGGCAGATCCAATATGGCTGGCATAACAATGTTTTTTGTCTTTGGTAAATACTGCGTTAGG
Organism: Notolepis coatsorum; assembly: GCF_963971535.1. NCBI lineage: Eukaryota > Metazoa > Chordata > Actinopteri > Aulopiformes > Paralepididae > Notolepis > Notolepis coatsorum. Next base: position 119,081,729 of record NC_140171.1, on the reverse strand, counting down.
TTTTTGTGTATGCTAAGCATAAATAATATACATAATACAAAATGTTAGTAACATGTAGTGTCCTTTAGTAAATGTAGTACTCTTAATATGTACTACCACTACCAGTACCATGTAATACGATGCAGTACTACTGTATATGCTTTATTATAGTCTCACCCATTCATTTTCAAGAGTCAAGAGTTTGGATACCAAAAACCTTTTTATATACAAGCATAAACACTGAAGACATTCGTTATAATTTACATGGTATGCAGCGCAAGCTTCATGGTCCTTCAGATGTAAGCGGCCTGTAAGTAATGTAAACAGTCAGCGCGTGGGTGAGTGTGAGGATTGGTTCATTCCCCGCCACACGCTTCTTAAGGTACTGTGATGATTGGTCCGTTGCCTAACGCACACTTCTAGGTCAAGTATCAATTACCATCACGCACCTGATGTGTGTTCTAATCAGCGCTCCAGAGGCTTCATATACTCGGACCTTCTGTCATTCGATGTCGGGTCGTTTTGAGTATTACTGCTTTGAATACTTCTGTTTCTGCCTGTTGTTCCCCGTTGCTGTGCCTCGTCTACTCTCCCTCCAGGACATCTGTGGATTGCCGCTGGTGAAGACCTTGTCCCCCCGTTTTGAGCTGCGCCTCGTTTACCCGCTTTACTCTTGCGCTTTGGTGAGTTTGAACCAAACCCCTTTTTGGACTATTCTGTTTTGTGTGTTTTGAAGAACACTGAAGAGTTCTATTTTTGCTTACACTTGACTCAGCTAAGTTGTGTGTTAAAGGAGACACTGAAGATTATCATTTTGCTTGCACTGGACTCAGCTGGGGTGTGTGTTTAGAAGAGACACTGAAGATTATCGTTTTTGTTTTGCACTGACCCTCAGCTAAATTGTGTGTTGTGGTGAACACTGAAGATATCGTTTTGTTTGTTCTGGACTCAGCTAAGGGAGGAGGAGACCGCACTGCCTCTGTGTGATGTGGACTGTTATTACTCTCTCTCTCTCTCTTTTCCACCTCGAGTTGAAGCTGGGAGTATCTGCAGAGCCGCTTCGGCGTCAACACCGCTTCCCCACCTCGAACACCAAGAGGATCTGCAGAGCAGCAGATAACTCTGCTGAAGGCAGTCTCCCTTTGTTTCAAGATTGTTACTTGCTCCTTTTTGACTCTGAAAATAAATACGCCCTAGTATTTGGCTAACTCTGAACTACCTGTCTGTGCCGTGCGTTTGAGGTCGGTTTCAAACCCTAACAGCGTCATTACGCTGTCGGCAACAGAGTGCTAGTGCTGTCCCATTTCGTGACTCCCCATCGAGGGCACTCCAAAACGAGGGGTAGGGCCAAGTGGTAGGGCCAAGTGGTAGGGCCAAGTGGTAGGGCCAAGGGGTAGGGCCAAGGGGAGGAATGGGACGCAGCCTATATCTTCAGGAGCACAGACTATATCTTCAGGAGCACAGGCTATACAGTATCTTCAGGAGCACAGACTATATCTTCAGGAGCACAGACTATATCTTCAAGAGCACAGGCTATACAGTATCTTCAGGAGCACAGGCTATTATCTCCAGGAGCACATACTATATCTTCAGGAGCAGGGCTGTACACTGCGACAAGATTATCGCAAATTGCCCCTTAATTTGGCCCGTGCGAGTGGAAAATAATATTTGGCGGCGATGAATGAATTTACTGCAATAGCCTGAGTGAAAACAATATTTGCGTGTGAAGTGAATCTGGGCCAACTTGGTAGTTGTAGTCTATCGTGCGATTAAATACCATGTCCCGTCTGCGTAGAGTCCATACATCCAACACCAAACCCCATAATTCCTAGCGAACAATCTAAATGAAACTGAATGTGGGCTATGCATCGCCAAATAAGAACTTCCTTTCAATAAGTTTAAGCTGCTAATTCTGCTCTGCAAGAAGAACGCAGCGGATATCAGTCCATCTTATGACAACCACGTCCGATGTGGAGAGATGATAAGAGACCATAGCCGGTTAAATTAAGTCGGATCTGCCAGTGATGATTGACGGGGACACGGACACTTCTAACGTTCAGGTTCAGCCATGCATTAGATGAGTCGCCCACAGGACGTTTTTCAATACTTAAATACTGTCTACTTAAATTTCCCTCCGGGGATCAATAAAGTATCAACCTATCTATCTATCTAATAATGAGACAATATGCAAATAAGATAATACTAATAATTGTCACGGTTCCCCGTATGAAAGTGGCTTGCAACTTACTGCTGGTAAAATCACTGTTTATTTCTCGTTTTGCATAGTATTACATTCCACTTCTATAAACAATCAAAGTCCTACCGTAAGAGCCTCATACGGGTCAATTAAAGCTTTTTGATTAGTCTTTCCTTTGAGCTAAGTTGAACTGAACATTTCACTGTCAAAAGCGCAAACTTAAACAAGGTTGCATCGCAGCACGGTTTTCAAAATAAAGGTCACATATACACATACCGTAGTAGGCCTCTCAATTCTTATAAAAAAAAGTCCCGGATATACATAAACATTCATTGACATAGATCTCTATAAACGGCCCAACACATTGATCACTTTAGGCACACCCTGAAACCAGTAACATCACAAATATGAAGCGGGTAATTACCCATAAAAATAATAAACCTTTCATGGGGTTATTTACAATAATAATAATTCATTTTATTTATAAAGCACTTTTCATTGTGAAACAAAGGTATGCAGAGTTTCTTGTCCTCCTGATTAATGCAATGGTGTGTGTGTGTGTGTTGTGGTGATCTCATTCAAGGAGCACTACAAGCGCGTGCACACACACACACACAGTTTGTTGTTTTTGTTCTATTAGTGATTTACACACTTTCTCAGTTGGTTCATTATAAAAGATACAAACCTGAAAACAAACGCACTTAAATGTTAAATAAAAGGACCACAGTAATGAGGCAGGAGGAACATATTTTTTTGCACTATAATGGTAAAATTGTTATTTAAAAATGTGCCCCTAAAAAATATTCTTAAATTTTCTCATTTAGGGGCAAGTGTGCCCCTAGTGAAAAAGCTTAGCGTACAGCCCTGAGGAGCCTTGGAGCATATCTTCCAAAGGGATATAAACACTCCAAGCGGGGTGTTTTATACAGCCTGTCACTGAAAGTGATGCCTTGTAAACTAGAGCTCTCAACTGTCCCCAAGGATACCACCCAAGAATAGCACTCAACTACAGGCTGAAATGAGACAAAATCCAATGATTAATGATAACATTGGAGTATGATTACCGCATCAAAGTAGATGTAAAATGATTCAGTATTTGCTATTATAGGTAGTACCAATAGGAAACAATCATTATGCACTGGGCTGTGCTTTATAGGCATTACATTATATATTATTATATGCGTTATATATATTTTTTTGTCAATTTTTTCTCCTGTTTTTCTCAGATTTTCTCCCATCCCAATTTCGTCGTTATGCCAATTCCCCCCTCCCCCACTGGTCGGTCTAGGGAGTCCTGAAGTCTAACAGATGCTTCCTCCGTCACATAGGAGACAGCCAGCAACCTCTTTTCACCTGCCAGCGCGGACTCTCATTGGTGAAGTGTAACGCGTGGGAGGTCACACTACCTTCAACATATCCCTTCTTTGCTGTGCAGGCGCCCTGACCGACCTGTAGGAGTCGCTGTCTTACAACGACCAGAATACCACCCCACCGGCTTCCCTCCCGCTGACTCTGCCAATTGAGCCAGTATGACGGCCGGCCAAGCCGGAGGCAACGCTGACAGCCGGATTCGATACCGGTGTCTCTTGCGTTGGTGACGAGCGCTTAAACCGCTGCGCCACCCAGCCGCCATATGTGTTATATTATTATAGTTTACATTTCAGGCAAATCTTTCCAAAATCACGAAAAAAGGGTGATGAACCGGTGATATGTTTTCAGTTCACCTCATATCAATATATATTTATATTCTTTTTCAAGTTCTACTGAAATTCAAATACAGAAATACAGCGCTATTGTAATAGGTGATGGTAAAAACAAATAAAAGCCACACTTGCAGTAGATAGGAGAGATTATATGAAGGATGAGGATTGGTTTATACCTCTGCGTCATCATCCACACTGTTCGGGGATGTAGACATATATAATAGCACTGTTTGGTTGTAGACAGTACCTCTGTGTTAATTGTACAGAACACACGTACGGTGTAACAGACAAATCACATTACCTCCTTTTGATAGACAACTGCGGTCATTGTCCCAGTCACTGAAAGATACTGTTTTTAAAATATAAACGTAAAAGGTAGGCTCTGTAATCGTCAAAGAGCGACCTCAATGCAAAAGAGCCTCTCTTGGCTGATGCATGGATTGGATTTAAGTTAGTGGTGCAAACTATTTGTTAATGTTTGGATCATGGACTGAGCCTTTAAAGGTAGCATCTCTACTCTTTTGGCGGTCGGAAGAACACTTACTCGAGCCACAGTCAAACGTGTGGCTCTTAGCAGGAGAAATATTCTGAAAGCAGAAGTATACTGTGTAGACGGATGGGTCACACTCACTGGAAGACGTTGGGCCCAAAGACGGTGGCCAGGTTGAGGGTGGTCATGCGGTTGTCCTGGTGGTGGCGTTCCACCTCGGTGAGGAAGTGGCAGAGGTAGTGCAGGAGGCTGTAGTGGCTGTCAGGGAGCTGCTGGAGGAGGTCCCTCAGGTCTGAACAGGAGCCATCGTCACCGCACTCTGCACAGAGACAAGACGACAAGATGAGAAGCACGTTCAGTCAAGTCAAGTCAAGTCAGCTTTATTTATATAGCACATTTACAATGACTAAAAGCCAACCAAAGTGCTTTACAGGTAGGACACATTATAAAAAACACATACAATGCAGTAACAAATAAAATACACAAATTACAGAAAAATGTATAGTACACACAGAAAACAAGAGCAAGGTGCAATATAAAAGAGACAAGAAAATAGATTAAAAAGTCCAGAGTAACAGCAAACGTAATGTACAGGTGGCAGGCTAACTCTGGCCAAAGGCCAGGGAAAAAAGGTGCGTTTTAAGCAGCGGTTTAATTAACCCTTATGCCCCCCTAACGATTTAGCAGAGTTGTCACCTTAGTGCATGAAAAGATTGCATCACGTTCAAGGTCATAAAAAACTTAATTTGTAATATTTCGTTCCAATTCTTTTTTTATGAATACCACTATGAACCTAACTCAACATATCTATCAAAGATTCCAAATATTTCCGTTTGTAGGGTTATGGTTAGTGTTGTGAAGGGCCAGATTAAACCGAATATATATATTTATTTATATATATATATTTAATTGTATTTGTATATTCTCTAATATTCCCTGATATCCCTTGTATATTCCTTGTACAATATGCATTGAATATCCATTCTAGCCTACTGAACATCCCATAATAGTCTCCATTCTACTATTGGTCGAGACCTTGGTGCCAGGCTGCCATACCCCTCAGACCCAGTTCAAACGTACCGCTCGACATGTACGAACAAGTCCTAATTCCGCGTAGGAATTTGGCTACCGCACCACTAATGGGACTATTTGTTCATAGTGCGTATATATACTGCGCTACTAAAGTAGGACTTTCTTTTCAGTCCAGTTTCTTACCCTCCAATAGAGTCACAGACGTAAAGCCTCCCCGCGATGCCACGTGTGGGAGTAAGGCCAAGTTCGCCTACCATCGGTATTGAGACATCGTGTATATTAATATTTGAATAGTCATATTTGGCACTATATCGTCGAGTTGGACGTAGTCTATTAAGCTAATAATAGTCTGTTAATATATAGTGCTTCGTGCGGTGAGAATACTACCGTAGTCAGTACCCCATCGTTTCGGGCAGAGAACTGGCTGCTTACCCAGGGTGGTTGACCCTATGTGAAGCTGCACCCGAGGAGCCCCAGAGCCGACGAGCGAGTGGACCTGTATACCGGATTACTCTACCGACGACAGCCCGCCTTCCCAGGCACGGATTATGCTTTGGATACTTTGATTATTCTATGGATAAAGACCCCCGACACTACCGTGTGTTGGAACCCCCCCCCCCTGGAGAGGTCGCAAGGTGAGGAGACGCTCTGCAAGACGAGGTCTCTCCACATCTCTCCCCCGTGGACCGGAGAGAGCCGGCCCACAAAGAGTCCACCTGCTTTCATCTGTGGTCCAAGGATCGCCAGCGCATTGAACGGCACTACAGTGGGTTCTCCTGGGATACCCTTGGCCGGACGAGGCAGCTGGATTCTACCCCCCCCCCTCCTACTCCTGTCGGCTTACAATCGACCGGATTAACCCCCTCTAGTGTATCCAGCCTATAATCATTAAAGTATCATTGCTGTTATTCCTTAACTATTCCAGGTCGTATATTTACCACCTGCGCCTTCAGAGATTGGACATTATCTATTGATATACCGACGAATACTCCTTGCCATAAAAGTGCATACTATTTCAATTCATAAATGTAATTAAGTGATTAAGTGCTTATTCTACACACCATCGCTGTGTAGGAAAATAAAGACCTATTTCTAATTCGTACATTTGTGTTGGATCCGTTTCATCTACGTGAGAGTGTTCATGATAATATATTTATGCCGTGTACTGGGTGGCCGAATATTAAGTACAAAGGTAGTGGTAGTAAGTATCATATCTAGTAATACAGTCAGGGAATTGTACCCCTCAGTTACAATTTGGTCCTTCGAGCCGGATGGTAATTAGTGTAATATTAATATAGTGTTATTAATATTGAAATGGCCTATGATGAACACTCCACGAAACGATCCTCCTAACCAACGCCTGCAGCGCGAACGACGGCTCCCTCAGTACTTAGAGGCTTACGCTGTCAGTCAACAACCTAGTCTTCTACTAACAGTAAACGCGGTAAAACTAGAAAGTAAAAGTATGTCTAACCCCAACGCCCAGACTACCCCGACCATAGAGGCCCCTACGGGCTCTAATGTAACTGACCAAGTTCACGGTGGGGACCAGTGGGAACCAGACATGACTTCACACCCCGCCAGTACTGAAGAAGTAGTCCCCGATGAGTCCCGGGAGGAATACAACGCTACCGAGAGAGAACTCGGCACGGAAGAAGACGGGGAGAGCACCGTGGAGATAGAGCTCCAAGGCTCCGCAAGGAGTACCCCGAGGGAAGGCTCCCCTATACAACCGCCTTCTCCCAGCGAGGCAGAGAGGACCCTACAGCAGGCCTTCCTCATCAGCCTGAACGCCGCTGCTGAACGCGACCGACTGCAGATCCAGCAGCGAAGCGAACACGAGCAGATACGTCTAGAAATAAGACGCATTCAGATGGAAGAGAATGTGGCCCGAGAACGAGCCGGTGCTCAACGGGACGCAGCGCGCGACAGACAGCAGTCGCAACTAATAGAACAGCTGATCAGACGGACAACACCCTCTCCCTCCGCCAGAGGCTCCAGGAACTCGTCTAGACACACCTCCAGGGCGGCATCCCCTAGCCGAGTAAACAACCCTGAACTTGACCAACAGACGAGGTCTATACCCCCCACAGACCACCTCCCCCCACCGGTCCAAGCGAGACCTAGCAACCGGGAAGGAGCAGCATATCCTGTGGAGAGGCTAAACCAGAGACTACAAGCACTGGATGACCTAACTGAAGACGAAGAGGAAGAGGAGGAGAACCACGCCCGAAGACAGCACAGTACTCTACCGGACCAGGAGGCCCGGTACAGCCCAGGCTATACTCCCGCGGAGCTGCGCTACAGACCCCCGACTCTATACACGGGTGAGCACGACGCACGACCCGCACCGAGGAACAGCACCTGGACAAGCGGGCCATGGTACACTGCCGGTACCAGCCCATACCAAGGAGCGGGAGGAGACTCGCCTAGGAGGCCTCTCCCCCAACGCTCGCCGATGTATCCACAGTCAGCGTCATACATTGGCACGCCTATGGTACCCGACTTCACCCAAGAGAACCGGGCCCAGTATACAGAACTCCGCATGTGTCTGGAGACCATGTTGGTGGATGTATTGGATGAACGCCACAAATACGCCATCCTACTGCAGCACTTAAAGGTGCCCCGCGCACATAATATAGCGCTCGCCTACGCGACTTCCACCACCCCATACACAGCAGCGCTGGTAGCATTGGACCAGAGGTATGGGCGCATATGGGATTACGTGATCCAGGAGATCCGACACATCGACCGCTTACCCCCAGCAATAGACAATCGAGCACTGGACGACCTGTCCATCAGAGTGCAGTCCCTGGTAGGGATGTTGGGAGCGCAAAGAGAGAAGGGGAAGTATGAACTTTACGCCAACTCAAATGTGGAAAGGATCCTGGAGAAGCTGCCGCCCGCTCGTCAGGAGCGCTTTAGGCGGCAGAGGGACCACAGAGACCCGAATGGCCCCGAACCGAACCTCCTCGATCTAGCAGACTTCCTGGCGAGAGAAGTCAGCAGCCTACGGCTAGATACATTCGGACGGAGCACCCCTGGCTCCAGAGAAGGAACCAGACGACTAAATGATGGAAGAAGATCGGTGACTGTGATGCACCAATCGGAGTCAGTACCGAGCAGCAAGAGCCACAGTACCCCCTCCAGAACGGAGAAGTGGAAGATAGTGTGCCCCTACTGTGAGAAAGAACACTGGCTAGCGCAATGTGACTCCTTCCCCAAGCTGAACGCGGAGGAAGCAGGTCAATGGATAAAGTCCAACAAGCGCTGTTTTCGCTGTGCGCGCTCACACATGGCAGCCGAATGCCGCTTAAAGAAAAGGTGCACCAAGTGCGACGGAGCCCATCTGGACATACTTCACGACAGTAACAGACGGCGCCCTTCACCTGCACCATCCAGCCGCAAAGCGAGCGTCATGTACATCGATCCCGCCAGCAGCAGTGGAGCCCGAGTACTCCTAAAAGTAGTGCGTGTGACACTAAGCTACCAGAATAAAGTCCTGGACACTTACGCCGTCCTCGATGACGGGTCAGAGAAGACCCTGCTGCTCACCTCCGCTGCGGCCCAGCTAGGGCTGCGGGGAAGCGAAACCCAAATGACAATTCTGACAATAAGACGAGATTTGAAGACGATAAAGGGCGAGAATGTCTCATTCTCTATCGCAGCAAGCGGCCAGCCTGAGCGACGGTACCAGATTGCAGACGCTTTCACCAGCCAAGAAATAGGACTGTCGCGGTACACATACCCCGTCGCCAAGCTGATGGAGAAATATGCACATCTGCGCAAGTTACCGATCCCGCTCATAGACAATGCTATGCCGACCCTGTTGATAGGCTCCGACCATGCAGACCTCATTGTCCCGATAGACCGGGTTCATACCGGACCCCGAGGCTGTCCTGCAGCAGTCGAGACCCGTTTGGGATGGACTCTCCAAGGCCCGCTCGCCAAATCTCTCAACCGAAGTACAGCCACTAGATGTCTCCACTCCCGAGTCACAGAGGGAGAAACCGCACTCCTGCAACACGTAGAGCGGCTATGGAGCTTGGAACAAATGCCCTTTAAGAATGGAAAGAAAGACATTCGCTCTAAAGATGACATTTACGCCATTCACCTCCTCGAGACAGGGACCAAGAGAGTCCCGGTCAACGGCGTGTTGAGATACGCCACGCCACTCCTGCGGCGAGAAGGAATGCCTACTTTCCACGCCAAGACAGACGCCATAGAACGGTACCTGCTGAACACGGAGCGGCGCTTAGCCAAGAACCCCGCCCAAGAGAGTGTATACCGCGCTGAGATTGAGAAGCTCATCACAGCGGGACACGTCACAAAGATGGACATTAAAGAGGCTGACCAGACCACTGAATCGTGGTACGTGCCCCACCACAAGGTCCATCACAACGGTAAAGACCGAATAGTATTTAACTGCAGCTACCAGATCGGATCCCAAAATCTGAATAAAGAGTTACTGCCCGGTCCCACACTCGGCCCCTCCCTACTCGGCGTTCTACTCCGCTTCCGCCAGGAAAAGGTGGCCATCAGCGGGGACATTAAAGGAATGTTCCTGCAGGTGAGATTAGTAGAGGCGGACAAGCCCCTGTTACGGTTCCTATGGAGAGAGAAGCCAGGAGATGAGCACCCAGCCATCTACCAATGGGAAGTCCTCCCCTTCGGAACGACGTGCAGCCCCTGCTGTGCGACATTTGCACTACAGAAACATGTAGCAGAGGACCCAGCAGCGGACGAAGAGGTCCGACACAGCGTAAAGAACAGCTTCTACGTAGACAACTGTCTACAAAGCCTTTCAACCCAGGAAGAAGCCGAGGCTCTCCTGATTAAACTCCGCGCCTCATTGATCAAAGGCGGCTTTGATCTCAGGCAGTGGGCCAGCAGCGATCCGCAAGTACTGCGCAGCCTCTCCTCCGAGGACAAGGCAGCCAGCAGCGAGACCTGGATGGCTACAATCCCGGGAGAAGCCCAGGAGATGACCCTGGGATTGGTGTGGCGATTCAAAACAGATTCGCTTCACTACAGACACAAGCCCCTGACTACGGAGCAGGGAAGGCCGGCGGCGGCGCCGACCACCAGACGGAGTGTGTACACAACACTCGCCCGACAATATGACCCGCTAGGATGTATTCTACCGTACACCACCAAGGCAAAAATGATTGTACGAGCATTGTGGGACAAGGACCAGAGCTGGGACGACCCCATTCCCGCACACCTTGCATCCACCTGGAGAGAGTGGGAGATGGAGCTCCACTCACTCCCAGGCGTTAATATGCGCCGAAGCTACTTCCCACCCACGGTGAGGCCAGAGACATGTAAAATGGACTTACACGTCTTCAGTGACGCCTCAGAGGTCGCATACGGATCAGTAGCCTACTTACGGGCCCAAGACCAGGGGGGAGAGATCTACACAGCATTTGTCCTCGCCCGCTCGAGAATAGCCCCACGCAAGCAACAATCTATCCCACGTCTAGAGCTCTGCGCAGCCCTAGCCGGAGCGCACCTAGCCACGCTCATCCAACATGAGCTCACCATACCGGTGTCTAGAACAATCCTGTGGTCAGATTCCACGACGGTACTCGCCTGGATCAAATCGGACTCATGCAAGTACAAAGTCTTCGTGGGAGTCAGAGTCACCGAGATTCAAGACTTAACCGAAGAGTTAACCGGAGAAACAGAGTGGCGCTACGTTGATACAAAACAGAACCCAGCTGACGTCATCACCCGGGGGATGCCCCTGGATGACCTCACCCGTCGCAATGTCTACAGTGACGGCCCCGCATTCCTAAGACTCCCGGAAGGACAGTGGCCCATGCCTATCCCGAGGGCAGCAAGTCCAGAGGAGGTGGAAATTAAGAAGTCTGTGTTCTGTGGATTGAGCACCGTAGCCTCCACCGACCCTAACATAAACGATTGCACGTCCATAGAGAGTGCACAACAAAGAACATTCCTGCGGTACCACCCGGAGTGCAAGTCCCCCGCTGATATGTCAGCGGCTAACTACGAGGAAGCAGAATTGCTTCTACTGCAGCGAGCCCAGAGAGACTCGTTCCCCGATGAATTGGCCTGTCTACAGGGAGGAAAGCCCGTCCCATCCGACAGCAGATTAATTCACCTGGCCCCCGAGAGCGACGCTCACACCCTCATCAGAGTGGGTGGTTGCCTACGCAGAGCCCCCAATCTACCGGATGACATTAAATACCCGATCGTATTGAACAGCCGACACAAGGTCACAGAGCTGATTATAAAGAAATACGATGAGGATGTACATCACGCAGGAGCAGAAAGAGTCTTCGCGGAAATCAGACGTCGTTACTGGATCCTACAAGGAAGAGAGGCGGTACGACGCTTCCAACGAACATGTCTAGACTGCCGCAAGTGGCGCGCGCAGCCCAGCATACCAAGGATGGCTGACCTTCCTCCATGTCGCCTCCGAATCGGTGACAAGCCATTCCACTCAACGGGTATGGACTGCTTTGGCCCGCTGCACATAAAGAAAGGAAGAGGAACCGAGAAGCGGTGGGGTATTGTATTCAAATGCATGACCACCAGAGCAATACACATCGAGCTTCTCCCGACCATGAGCACAGACTCATTCCTTATGGCCTTCCGTAGATTCATATCACGGAAAGGAAGACCGTCTACCCTATTGTCCGATCATGGGACAAACTTTAAAGGCGGCGAAAGAGAGCTGAGAGAGAGCTTCCAAGCTATGGGCCCAGAACTTAAGACCCACCTCGCTCCAGCACAGGTTGATTTCCAATTCAACCCCCCAAACGCACCCCACTTCGGTGGCACTTGGGAACGAGAAGTGCGCTCCATAAAGACAGCCCTGTACGCAGTACTTGGGGCCCAGACTGTGGCGGAAAAAGTCCTAATGACAGTCCTCACGGAGATTGAGGGAGTACTTAACTCGAAGCCCCTCGGATATGTCTCCAGTGATGTGGCGGATATCGACCCAGTTACCCCCAACACACTCCTGATGGGGCGGCTAGATCCCACATTACCCCAGACAATGTACCGGCCTGAAGAAGCGAACGGCCGACGAATGTGGAGGTACAGCCAAGTATTAGCCGACAAGTTTTGGAACAGTTTCCTACTGCACTACCTACCGTCTCTACAGACCCGCCAGAAGTGGGTAAAGGAGAGAGACAATTTGACAGAAGGAACAGTCGTCATGATTATTGATCAATCACTGCCCAGAGCTATGTGGCCGGCCGGCCGCGTAAGCAAAGTGATCACCGGTGCCGACGGCAAGGTCCGAGCAGCTGAAGTGCTCGTCCAGGGTCGCACTTACACCCGTCCCGTGGCAAGGCTCATAGAACTGCCTCGACTCCCAGACACAATCGATGATGACCATGACCCTACAACCCTATGACTTTGTGAAGTTGACTGACCCCTACAGCAAACCCTTATGTGTAAATAGACAACGCGATTAATCTGTCTCCGTTTAACTGATTAGGTCCGGGACCTATTCAGGGGGTGGCTGTTGTGAAGGGCCAGATTAAACCGAATATATATATTTATTTATATATATATATTTAATTGTATTTGTATATTCTCTAATATTCCCTGATATCCCTTGTATATTCCTTGTACAATATGCATTGAATATCCATTCTAGCCTACTGAACATCCCATAATAGTCTCCATTCTACTATTGGTCGAGACCTTGGTGCCAGGCTGCCATACCCCTCAGACCCAGTTCAAACGTACCGCTCGACATGTACGAACAAGTCCTAGTTCCGCGTAGGAATTTGGCTACCGCACCACTAATGGGACTATTTGTTCATAGTGCGTATATATACTGCGCTACTAAAGTAGGACTTTCTTTTCAGTCCAGTTTCTTACCCTCCAATAGAGTCACAGGCGTAAAGCCTCCCCGCGATGCCACGTGTGGGAGTAAGGCCAAGTTCGCCTACCATCGGTATTGAGACATCGTGTATATTAATATTTGAATAGTCATATTTGGCACTATATCGTCGAGTTGGACGTAGTCTATTAAGCTAATAATAGTCTGTTAATATATAGTGCTTCGTGCGGTGAGAATACTACCGTAGTCAGTACCCCATCGTTTCGGGCAGAGAACTGGCTGCTTACCCAGGGTGGTTGACCCTATGTGAAGCTGCACCCGAGGAGCCCCAGAGCCGACGAGCGAGTGGACCTGTATACCGGATTACTCTACCGACGACAGCCCGCCTTCCCAGGCACGGATTATGCTTTGGATACTTTGATTATTCTATGGATAAAGACCCCCGACACTACCGTGTGTTGGAACCCCCCCCCCTGGAGAGGTCGCAAGGTGAGGAGACGCTCTGCAAGACGAGGTCTCTCCACATCTCTCCCCCGTGGACCGGAGAGAGCCGGCCCACAAAGAGTCCACCTGCTTTCATCTGTGGTCCAAGGATCGCCGGCGCATTGAACGGCACTACAGTGGGTTCTCCTGGGATACCCTTGGCCGGACGAGGCAGCTGGATTCTACCCCCCCCCCCCTCCTACTCCTGTCGGCTTACAATCGACCGGATTAACCCCCTCTAGTGTATCCAGCCTATAATCATTAAAGTATCATTGCTGTTATTCCTTAACTATTCCAGGTCGTATATTTACCACCTGCGCCTTCAGAGATTGGACATTATCTATTGATATACCGACGAATACTCCTTGCCATAAAAGTGCATACTATTTCAATTCATAAATGTAATTAAGTGATTAAGTGCTTATTCTACACACCATCGCTGTGTAGGAAAATAAAGACCTATTTCTAATTCGTACATTTGTGTTGGATCCGTTTCATCTACGTGAGAGTGTTCATGATAATATATTTATGCCGTGTACTGGGTGGCCGAATATTAAGTACAAAGGTAGTGGTAGTAAGTATCATATCTAGTAATACAGTCAGGGAATTGTACCCCTCAGTTACAGTTAGGGTTGGGGTTAGGTTAGGGGACTGTTGAGCAAGTGTTGGGGTGGGCACGGGCACAGGGATGAGATTTTACCTTCTCCTAATCTTTCTGTCTGGGTAACCCTAACCCTAACCCTCACCCTAACCCTAATGGGAAGAAAAAAAACACCAAGGTTTTTGCCAGGCTAAAGTGTATAACTTTTTTTTAGAGGTATTCTAATGGTGATCCTTTTATATATTGTATATATCAAAGATGACCAATCTGACCCAATTTCATGACATAACAATCAACACAGCCATCGTTGTACACAGAAACACAAATACATATAGGCAAAAAACACAAAATAGTCGCTAAGGGGGCAGAAGGGTTAAAAGCCTCTAGGCTCTGGGCAGATCTAATGTGGGGAGGCTGTTCCAGAGCCGAGGGGCTGCAGCAGCGAAGGCTCTGTCTCCCCTGGTTTTGAGCCTGGTCCTGGGCATCTCCAGCAGCAGCTGGTCAGCAGACCATAGGGCAGTCACAGACTCATACCCCCCCCCCGGCACTCAACTAACCGCCTCGGCCAGTCCTTCATACCAGCGGCCATCAGGCTCCACAACAGTGGGCAGGGACCGCTGCCAGACATCCAACAACTAGGAACTTCTATCACTGAGTGAGACTGAGTCTGACTCCCACCTAAACGGACTACCTAAATGGACAATATAACATACGAAGTATATCACAGCATACTGCACCTTATGTGTATACTGTATACATAGTCAATCAGAGCATATATTTAGCATTTTTAGATTTTATATTATATTATTATTAGTCACTCTTCTATTGGTACGAGAACTCGGGGTGTAGCCATAGTCGTTAAACGTAAATTGAATATTGTATTAAAGGGAGTATGGTATGATGTAGAAGGTCGGATAACTATAGCTAAGATTGTACATAAGAACAGGAAAATAGCGTTGGTAGCTGTATACGCCCCAAATTTGTACGAAGAAGATTTCTTCACTACACTAACCAATGCAATGTTAGACATTCCCGATTACTCATTTATAATAGGTGCGGATTTTAATGCCATCTGGAACCCAAGGATGGACAAATCTTACCTCGCCTTTTCCAGCGAACAAAATAATTCATCTAAGGCATTAAAGGATTGGTTGAAGATTACAGGTGTAAATGACTTATGGCGATTACTTAATCCCACGACCCGAAAGTACTCTTGTCGATCTGCGAGACATAACACATTATCCAGAATAGATTATGTCTTTGCATCACAGAGACTATTTGATAATTATGAAGTGGAAATGATACCCAACGCACTATCAGATCACTGTTATTTACTCCTTAAAGGAACATTTGGTATACTATCCTCCCGAGCCCCAAGATGGCGATTTAACTCGATGCTGCTTAATAACAAGGAATTCATTACACAACTCAAAGAAGCTCTTATAGTATTCCAACGGGAGAATGCAAACTCGGTGCAAGACCCCAGAATATTATGGATGTCGGTAAAGGGAATGATCAAAGATTTCACTGATAGCTTTTCCTCCAAAATGCGCAAGAATCAATGCACAAAACTGGCTGAGCTGGAAACGCTTTACTCAACGTTATTTAATTCTCTAAAATACAACAACTCAACTCGACTAGAGAATCAAGTTAACGTAAATAGAGATCAATGCCATATACAGACAACAATCGGAAATACAAATACGCAGCACAAGACAACAGCAGTACTCCCAAGGTTCTAAACCTAGTCACCTATTAGCCATGCGATTGAGAATTAATGCAAAATTTGCAGATATAACTACCATTAGAGCACAACAAGTACTTGAAACAGACCCTGTAAAAATAAACGATACATTC
Source organism: Notolepis coatsorum (assembly GCF_963971535.1). Taxonomy (NCBI): domain Eukaryota; kingdom Metazoa; phylum Chordata; class Actinopteri; order Aulopiformes; family Paralepididae; genus Notolepis; species Notolepis coatsorum. Next base: position 119,065,565 of record NC_140171.1, on the reverse strand, counting down.
AAAGAATTCTACTCCGACTTATATAAATCAGAAACGACCTTCGATCAAAACAAAATGGACACATATCTTAATCAAATTATTCTCCCTAAACTTTCAGAGGATGACGCTAAACAGTTAGAAACACCGATCACACTAGAGGAACTCAAGAAGGCCATAACCGCAATGCAAAGTGGTAAGGCTCCTGGAAGAGACGGTATCCCATCAGAAATGTACCTTTCTTGTTGGGACATAATTGGACCCTTATTACTAAATATGATCTTATACTCAGTCAAGGAGGGGAACTTCCATAAGAATGACAATATTGCACTCATAACAGTCCTCCTTAAAAAAGACAAAGACCCCAACGAGTGCGGTAGTTATAGACCTTTAAGCCTCCTCGGAACCGATATCAAACTGTACTCTAAGGTATTAGCCATCAGATTACAAAAGCATATGACGTCTTTAGTTCACCCGGACCAAACTGGCTTCATAAGAGGCCGCCTGATCACTGATAACATAAGACGAATACTGCACGTACTAGATGCCGACAAGGATGACACCATACCTAAGGCGATGCTGTCCCTGGATGCTATGAAAGCCTTTGACAGGCTGGAATGGTCGTATCTATGGGCAGTATTAGAAAGGATGGGGTTAGGAAAAGGATTCATTGATATGATTAAAGTATTATACAAAGACCCATCGGCCATGATTACAAGTTACAACAGGCACAATCATCTCCAAAATCTTTCCGGTATCACGCTCTGCCAGACAGGGTTGCCCTCTTAGTCCCGGACTATTCAATCTATCATTAGAGCCTTTAGCACAATATATAAGACAATCCCAATCCATAGAACCAATCGTAATCAAGGGCACACAACAAAAAATGTGTTTATGCGGACGACGTAATATTGTTCATGCAAAACCCCAACACCACATTGCCTCATCTGCTCAAGTTGATTGAGAACTTTGGTGATTTATCGGGATTTAAGATAAATTGGCCGAAGTCAGCTTTCCTTCCACTTAACACCCCTGCAAAAAAAGATATAACCCTCCCAGGAGAGATACCGATGGTAAAACATTTTAGATGCTTGGGAGTGGAAATATTCCCCACCATAAGACAAACGGTGAAGCACAATTACACAAAAATCCAAAACAAAATCAAAGACGACCTTGATGGGCAAAACTTAAAAACACAGTACAAGCACGGATATCAATAGTTAAGATGGATGTACTACCTAGAATCAACTTCTTCAGTTCAATGCTACCGTTACCCCCTCCAGAGGGTTACTGGAAAAGATTACACTCCTCCACATACAAATTTATTTGGAATAACAAACCACCACGTATAAAAAGATCCACCGCACAGAGAAATAAAGCAGATGGTGGCATGGCATTTCCAGATTTTTTCCAATATTTTAAGGCGTACACATTAAGACCATTGACAACATGGTTTGACCCCCAAGCATTAGTATCCTGGAGAAAATTAGAAGAAAACATAGTAGCCCCACATAGACTGAAGGACATAGCATACACTAAACTACCAATCAAGCACTGTGAACGGAAATTTGGCCCAATAATTACTCATGCGATCCGGATATGGCGTGAATCACAAAAAAAAAATCCTAACCCACATAAATGGCACAATCATACTCCCTTATTCAATAACAATGCACTCTTAATTGAAAAACGACCTATAAGATTCCCTATATGGGAAGAGCAAGGCATACACTCATTAGGGGATGTTTTTAACAAACATGGTTTTTGTAGTGATAAAGAAATACGCAAAAAATGTAATCTCACCAAGTCCACATGGCTTTTTTACATACAGTTACAGCTATGTTTGAAGTCTCACGGTGTTCCATTAGACATACCAATTGAACACCACAGATACCACAAATTCTTCTATGAAAGAGAGACATCGAGAGGTTTTGTTTCAGATTTTTATCATCAATTACTAACGTCCTCGTATGAAACCCTCCAACTAGACTCTGTCTGGAGGAGGGATATACCAGACCTGGAAAATGACTTTGATTGGCAAGGAGCCTGGGCAAATGTCCGACTTACATCAAGGAACCCGGATCATCAACAAATCAATCTTAACTATATTCACAGGACATACTTGACTCCTATAAGACTGTGCAGAATGGGTCTTAAACAAGACTCCAAATGCTCCCAATGTACAAATGGCGACGAAGGGACATTTATGCACATGTATTGGGACTGCCCACCAGTTAAGGCATTCTGGAAAGATGTGACCCAACAATTATCAAAACTCGTATCTTGGAATATACCTGTACACCCCTCGGTATTATATGTTTTTGAGTTTGCAGTAAATCCACAGCTGAAGAGATTGGTTTTATCGGGTATCACAGTAGCTAAAAAGCTGATCGCATCACGCTGGTTTCAACCGGAAAAAATGTGCCGGAAAGTTTGGTTTCTTACATATCTCGATGTGATTTATCAAGAAATATCTACAGCAAGAATTCTGGGTCTCAATGAATCCAAAATGTCAATGTGGTTAGAAGTGGTGGAGAGAATAAAAGCTAGCTTATAATGGTAGTGTCTGGTTAGGTGCGAGGGATAATGGAGGTACTTCCCAAGGTGGGGTCCGGGAGGGGCGGGTTCGAGCTGGAGCATATGTGTGTAGGTTTTTAGATAACAGGTATTAGGGGTATATCTTATATAAGACAATTAACTAAAATGTGATTTCATTGGATGTGCTCAGACAATTAATGCTTGTATATCTTATCGTGTGTTGTCATGTTTGTTTATGTGTTTGTTTAAAAAATAATAAAAAAATAAAATACAGATTATATATTATTCGATTATTAGATGATATATTCATTGTAACTATATTTACTGTAGGGGAAATATAACTCAGGAGGGCATACATACCCTCATCTTGCACCTTGACCTATTTACACTGCCTACTTGCCACTACAATTGCCACTAAAACACAAAAGTACAGTCATTGGACCTCATGATTGAACAGACTTACGAGAAAGTGACAAACAAATGTCTTAGTAACTCGACTTACGAACGTCTGTGTCTTACTGCACATGCAAAGTCTCCTATTTTTAGGGAACGTGCTACTGACATCTTTACGAGCTTCGGTCCCCATTCTGTGATTTGAAGGCCTGCAGCAAAAGGGAAAGTCCTGGGACTGGATTGGCTATAAAAGTACATGTCCTTCAAGTAGGCACCTTGTACCATCTGACGTTCAAGTCTCATCCGTTTGATGATGATGAAGAGGAGGATGATGATATTAAGGTGTTGGGTCGGTTGAGAGTGCGTGAAGAGGAGGGTGGTCCCAGGATGTTGAGCCTTATGGAGGCGCCGTGGGCCTAAACATCTGTGTGATGGGATGGTGCCCACTTGATAACTCCAGTTACCTGCGTGACCCAACAGCGCCCCCAAACTGGAGCTGTTGGTAAGTGCAACTACAGGGCACTGGTGCAGGTATGACAGGCAGAGAGACCCTGGAGGTAATGACACCTGCCTGTACAGCTGATGATATCACAATAGCTGCATAGGTATGGAAGATCATGTTAATCCAATTGATTTTCATTGTATTGGGACGGAACGGTAATAGGAAGTGTAATATGAAACTAAAACTGTATTTCCCTATCAAACCACCCTATCAATCATTCCTATCAACCCCCCCCCCCCCCCCCCCAAATTACTTGTGCTTCAGTTTCCAGAGCCTGTTCTGGAAAGTAGTTATTTTTTCATTTTACACTTTTCATACAGAGGTTGCAGTTCAAAGTGCTTCACAACAGTAAAAAATACTGGCAGGAACGATCTTCAAGACAATAGACCAGGGGTAGGCAACCCTAAGCACGCGGGGGCATTTTCATAGGCACAGGGGGTAGCATCAATTTTAGCTTTGAAATATTTTTTACTCAAAATGTGAGTATTACCAAGTCAACTTAGTTTATAAGTTTATAAGACAATAAACATAGTTTTATTAGGTTGAAATAATGTGGTTGTGTACTTATTTTTCTGTTAACTTATTATGGATTGAAAACTGAAAACCTTAATGCACAGTAACTGAACTCAATATTTTTAAGTTCTGGTAACTTATTATTATAATTATTTTTACAGTGTAGTCTTGCAATCAGGGCACGAAATTAACTTTTTGACTCACCGGCCAGTGGCGGGTAGATGGGAAGAATCTACCCGCCAAGCATATTTCTTACCTGCCAACTTTCTTTTGATTAAAAAAATTATTATTATTATTTAATATACTTTTTTTTTTTAATAAAATATATATATTATATAATCATACTTGTAGTTGTATTGTCTGTGAGACATCGCCACCTCGCTGTCTGCAAACAGCTCCACTGTCTGTGTGTATACTCGAGTGGCCTCCAGCTCCAGCAAGGATTCTCCGGCGCTGCAGCTGGGCCCTAAACTCTACATTAAGCATGAAAGGATTCTCCTGCGCTGCAGCTAGACCCTATTCAGCAGCCCTCATGCGATGTAAGCCAGGGGCTCGAATACGCATGTTGTAGGACATTGATGTCAGGAGCTATCTGTAGCTACTGCTGGATGGCGTTGGGACAACGCCTCTGAACTATTTAGTTTACTGGGACATTTCGTAGTGACTAGTGAGCTAACATGGGCTAACATGAGCTACCTAGCCAACGGAGGTATTATGCACTGGACACTTGCTGGAGCAGTTGTTGATGTCGGGAGCTATCAGTAGCTAGCCGGCTGGATAACGTTACACAATGCCTCATGTATTAAACTAAAAGTGAATAGTTGACTGGGTCATTTTGTAACAGTAGCTAACATTAGCTCACGGAGGTCCCTCTGACTAGACTAACGTCACGGTGACTGTCCGAGGCAATAGCCTCTGTTTACATGCAGCATACAGAAACAGGTGCGGGAGGGGTAGGAGCAGCAGTGCGCGGTGCGCTGCATGTCTGTGCTGAGACAGCGAGTGAGAACTGCGCTAAGAATTGGATCATGATTTTCGGGCAGACCTCTCAGTGGGAGTCGCCAAACGTAAAAACTGCCCGCCAATGGCGGGTGGCGGGCTCTAATTTCGGGCCCTGCTTGCGATCAATCAAAACTTAGGTGTAGGTGGAGCTATGACAGCACACGTACAGTACTGTGTGATGTGTCCAGTGTGATGTGTCCAAAAATTTATGGGCAAATGTGAGTGAAATGGTTTGTCTGCATTGCATCCCCCCCCCCCCCAACTCAGATTTAGGGTTGATACAACCATCATAATAATATTGTTAATAATAACAATAATGATGTAATAATGTAAAAATTATCATTAAAAAGACCTGATTATGAGGGGGAAAAAATTACAATACATGGAATATTGTTGAGGCACACTAGTTACAACTATATTTCAAACAGGCACTCCATGTCAAAAAGGTTGCTGACCCCTGCAATAGACCCTAAAGATTGATTCCCTCATAACCTTTAGACAGTTTAGAACCATGATCATAAACCACTCCGTTTCAGTATGGAATTGTTTAACTCATTATTATTTTAGAATTTATTGTGTTTTGTCTTGTTACTTACATTTTTTAATTGTCGTAAATGAGGGCAACCTCAATGATCCTTCGAGATTTTAAATAAAGGTTTGACTGAATTTGTCCTTTGACAGTCTCAAATATTCATGAGAAATTTGCCATGCTATTTGCTGATTATTGTTGATTTAGATATCTGCTAGATGGTGAATGATATCTCCTCAATAAGTCCTCAATGGAGATACTGCCCAGCTTACATGACTGTTACTTACAGTAACAGATGCCACAACAACATACAAATATTAATAAGTTCAGGTCGTAAATTCCAATCCCAAATTTAGCACGTCTGTTTTTCTAGCCTGGTCTTTGTAGACAGTGTTACCTGCTGCTGACATGTGGTGTCTAGTCTTTGAGTTACATTATGGTGACTTAGTAATACCTGAACATTAACCCATTCTCTGCCGGAGCTTATATCCATCGCTGTTTGATCTCTGCCAGCACTGTAAGTCTATGGAGATGTTCACCTTCTTTGCAGGGCTATAACTTTTTAAATTGTATTGCTAAATTGACATTACTATGGCCCATTCAACATCAATTATCTATCGTTCAGGATGTAGGAACGTTTTATTTTTTCATTCACACATTCATACAAAAATACCATCTAGAGTATAAATATGTTTTTATCGTTTTCTGCAGTATTTCCTAGAACGTGAGATATAGACATAAATGCATATATTAGATTATCAAATGCCGTTTGACACCGATGAACATTATATTAAAAATTTCAACTGTACATGGTCCTAGACGTTATGACTTATCATCTGCGGGTGAATGGAGGGGGGGGGGGGGGTCGTTTATAATTCCGTGGCCGACGTTAAATCATTTATGTAGTATGGGTGATATATTGATCAGAGCAGTTTGTATGGATAATAATAAACAAACAGGCTGAAAGTAACGTCAGCCTCCTCTTACCGTTGAGCGATCACACTGGCGCAAACAGATCCCAGTTATGTGATGTTGATCGAGGTGATCCAGTTCCGGTTTGTATAATACTAATATATGTCCAAATCATGTTGTTTATTGAGTTATGGCAACGGATCGATATCCACGGTGTCTGGATTGAGTCCCGGGAGCGATAACGAGTGGCCGGACGGAATAGGGGACGGACCAAGCACTTCCGGCCACTTCCGGTTTTGCAACTCGTCGATCGGCCACGAGGTGGCGGTATTGAAGCGTTGCAGAGTTGAGCGGAGTCCTACAGCACCAACCAAGACTCTGTGGGTCCTTACGGCGTCATTGGCAGATTACGCATGGCGGAGAATGATGTGTGAACTAGGGCTGCAACGATTAGTCGACATAATCGACGACGTCGATTATAAAAAATCGTCGACGAGGGGCGGCTAGGTGGTGTAGTGGGCAAGGCACTCGCCACCAGTGTGGAGACGCTAGGATTCGCGTGTTCGAATCCAGCTCTCCACATTGTTTTTCAGTTTGGCTGGTCGTCCGCAGTAATACACATTGGCCGTATTACGGGGAGGGAAAACTGAAGGGTGGGGATCGAACGTTGTGAACAAGCGACTCCTACAAGTCGGTTGGTGCGCCTGCGCAGTAGAATCAGGAAGTGTCGGGGGCAGCGTGAGCCTCCCACGCGTTACTCCTCGACACTGAGAGATCGAGCTGCGCAGGTGAAAAGATGCGACTGCTGTTACCTCAAGTACCGGAGGGGACTTGTGCTATGTATGACTTAGTCCACATTGCAGCCGGCTTGTGGGAGGCAAGAAACAGCGTTCGTGACAGGGGAGGGTTGAATTGGATGATACGAAATTGGGATGGGAGAAAATATGGAAAAAATGGGAGAAAAAGTGGATCAAAAAAAAAAATCCTCGACGAGAAATTGTTGCGTCGATTAGTCATTAAATTTTTTTTTTTTAAATTATTTAATTTTTTTTTTTTTTTTTGTGCACTACCTATCTTTGTGAGAGTGGCTTCTCAGGGTTCCAGACAACATCATAACATGATGATCCCATAGCAAATTTTGGACATTGAAAACATTGTTCCCCTGCAGGAGATGATGATCAGACTAGACACACAATACATTACACACGCACTCCTCTCACTCACACACAGCGATCAGAGTAAGACACACACATACACACTCCTCTCACTCACACACAGCGATCAGAGTAAGACACACACACATACACACTCCTCTCACTCACACACAGCGATCAGAGTAAGACACACACACACACATTCACACTCCTCTCTCTCACACACAGCGATCAGAGTAAGACACACACACATTCACACTCCTCTCACTCACACACAGCGATCAGAGTAAGACACACACACATACACAAATTACACAGTACACACCTCTCACTCACACAGCGATCAGAGTAAGACACACACACAAATTACACAGTACACACACTCCTCTCACTCACACAGCGATCAGAGTAAGACACACACACATACACAAATTACACAGTACACACCTCTCACTCACACAGCGATCAGAGTAAGACACACACACAAATTACACAGTACACACACTCCTCTCACTCACACAGCGATCAGAGTAAGACACACACACATACACACACACACGGACTCCTCTCACACACAGCAAACAAAAGTGATTTAAAGTACACTTCCACTTTAATTTGTATTATTTAATTTATTTATCTTGTTATGAGTGATTGCTGTATTGTTCTTCAAATACATTTTCATTTAAAGTGGCTTAAAGATCCAAATTCAAATGTTTCATGAGTCATTATTTTAATTTGCTATGGGATCATCATGTTATGATGTTGTTGTTTGGTCCTGACAAGAGTCTCAAAGTCTGGGGTGATGGTAGACAAGCAACTCTGAGGTCATGCTCAATGTCCAATCTGTTCCTCTGCTCTGTCTTCAGCTGGACCAGAGCTGAGAAGCCACTTTCACAAAGATAGGTAATTAAAAAAAAAATATAAATCATTTTTTTTGTTGTTGTTTACATTGGTTTTCGATTAGTCGACTAATCGAAAAAATAATCGGCAGATTAGTCGACTACCAAATTAGTCATTAGTTGCAGCCCTAGTGTGAACACACGTCATCGGCGGAGAATGGGTTAAGAGCACTGGACATATTGTTGTTGCCCTTACTCAGGAGTCAGGACTCAGGAGGCATACTTGGGTCATGGTTGGACAAAGCAATATATGACCACTGATCCCAACTGACTGACACAGACACTATGTGTGTGTGTGTATATTTGTGTGCGTGTGAAGGCTAGGGTTGGGTACCAAACTCATTACCTTTAACTCAATGGACGCCAAGGGGGCGCTGTTTACCTTCTGGTTAGAACGCCATCGCAGTAATGCAATGGGGAGAATGCCGTGTTTGCGAGTGCTAAAACTATATGAAATATTATAGCTATGGATCTAATAAACACGTCGATTGTCAGTGAGTTTCTTCCAGTCAACATGAAAGAAACAGATACTTTTTTCATACATACATTTCCGTTTTATACCGTGGTGAATATGAATATAGTTCCAGAGCGATTCTGTCTAATCTCAAGAAACTCGAGCAAACTGTGCTTCAATGTATTTCCTTATAAATCGTGCCATTTGTCGCTTGATTTATGAATCGTTCTGAAAATAACGCTAGATTATCGGTATTATATGTGTCCTCATGCACGAACAGAAGCGGGGCTGAAAAGTCGCTTCTCCGTGCCTTAGTCGCCAACCGCACCCACACACACAACATGCGTGATCGTTACGAAAGAAACATCAGATTAACCCAAGATTGGTAACATAGAGTCCTTACCTCACATCTGATGTACTGCAAAAAGATTAATCCAATTCCTGATCGCCATTCCAAATATTGATCGTGTTTATTGATCCAAAACGCATAATCAACGCTGCTCCCAGTCTCCCCAGTCCATGTGTTATAACGATACTGCATGCCCGAGAAGGAAAACCTGGACCGGACTTCTTAGATCAGCGTACAGCCCAAGGGGGAGGGATTCCAATGATGTGCAATACCAGCCGGAAGGCGTTAGGCGGAGGTATTGGCCTTTTGCGAGCTCAGACCCATTCCCAATGATAACATCAGGCTGGATGGATGAAAAATGAATGGATATAGCTAATAAAAGAAATAACGATCAAAACCAAACTTTTCTCGTGATCGGCGCTCAACACATGGCGAGTTAACCTGACTTTTCTCGTGAATGGCGCTGAATGAGTTAAGGGTACAGACCGAATTACGTCGGTACTACCGAGTACCGATTCACGTTAGATCTGGGGCGACACGTTAGATTATGGGGCGACAACAGTCGTCTGGTAATCCGGAGGTTCCCGGTTCGATTCCCACTCCTCCCGGGCAGCGTGTTGAAGTGTCCTTGAGCAAGACACTTAACCCCTAATTGCTCCCGATGAGCAGGTTGGCACCTTGCATGGTTGCCTCCACCATCGGTGTGTGAATGTGTGAGTGAATGGGTAAAATGTGAGGAACAAATTGTAAAGCGCTTTGGATATACCGCCGCCTGGTGGATTTCGGGCGAGTTGCACTAAACTCTAGACCGGATGTGGCGCTCTGTGCATCGGGGAAAATCCTCCGGCAGAGCTATCTTGTTATGTTGATCAAGACAAACACTCGAGTGCATTTGATCGCTTTCGAGACGCAAGAATCAATATGCTTTCGGCGTTTATTGCGTCATACAAACGGAAAATGGATCTAGCAGATCGAAATCAAATAATTGGAAAAAAAATTCTCCAGACTCATCGGCCACAGGTACGAGGAATCTAACGTTAATTCCAGCTCGATTGTCCATTTATCGCATTGCAATCCATCCGATCAACTTATGATGTCGTACTAAGGAAAGCCGTTACTGACAATCAAGGAATCATAAACGACCCCCCCCCCTTTCCTTCATGCATGATGGAGCATAATGTATACCGAGCATATGCATTTGAATTTTTTAATATAGCGTGTATAGGAACAAAACGCCAATCGATTATGTATAATATGTGTCTGGGCCTATAACTCACGTTCTAGGAATTACTGGCTCTACACAAACATACTTATATTCACGACGGTACTAACACGACAATGTATGAATGGAAAAATATAACGTTCCCACATCCGGAACGATAGATACCCGATGTTGGGCCATAGTAATGTCGATATAGCTATAATATTTAAAAAGTTATAGCCCTGAGCGACTCCATAGGCTTACAGCACTGGCAGAGAGTGGCATAAGATGGGCAAACTGCGTGGCACAGAATGTGTTAAGGTGCAGAAATAGACATTACTTCTTAGTTTTAGGTCACTTGGAAGATTCATAAACGTAGCAATTTATATTTTATACACCCTCCTCATGATCACATTATACCCTCCTCCTAAATATAAAATGTGGTTATTGTAAACAATGTGACATTGTAGTCAAATCAAGAGGCTTTATCCGCCCAGTAACACAACAGCCATATACCACTAGGCAGTTTATTAACGTTAAGAAAGACTGTTCTTTATGTAAAGCTTTTTATGTGGGGCGTACTAAGCAACGGCTACAGGATCGCTTGGCCGAGCGTAAATATGCAGTAAGAACTGGAAATTGTGATTACGCTATTGTGAAACATTTTGTAACCTGGAGGAGGGTAACTAACTAGGAAGGTATAATGTAACCTGGAGGTGTTACAACCACGGCCAGAGCCGCTCTCTGCCCTGCTGTTTCCACGCCCTTATATGGGCAACTTCCTACTCCAGCGTTCACACGCTGTCACCTGGGATCAATCAACGCAGCTGAGAATCGTCTGCTCATCACCAACTGTCCGAGTGTTGCTACTCCTACCTAGGTACGTGGACGTAACCTACCTTGTCTCTCTGCCTGTCTCTCTGCTTCTCTCGGATTCACCCACACAGTCACACACTCACCTAAAGATACGACCAAATCCATAATGTCTTGCAGAGGCTTCGCCTACCATGGACAGAACAATGTAGCTACATGTTCTGTCGCCAGTTTTTTATTCGGGCCAAATACAATGCCGGTCAATAGACCTGTTCGCCGTATACGTCAGACTCAGTGTGCGCCAGGGTTGGAAATTAACGGCGGCTTGGGGCAAAATACCCTCGAAAATTTACCAAATGCCCTCGAAAATCAGTTAAGGGGGGCAAGAAAAGACCCCGACAGTTTACTAATTATATATATAATTATATATATGCTCTACAGTGCGAGCATTTCCCTCGTATTTGCCCCTAATAATATGTGTGTGCGAACCGGAAAAATCAAACACAGAAATGAGAACACAGTATGCGCTGGAAAAGAAAGTCACGGTACCGGCATAGGCAAGTTATACATTCAAAATCAGACAACGCAAAAAATTCAGCCAGCCATGAAGCCCATTCATTTTTATTTTGAGCAAAAGAGAGACGAGGAGAAAGAGGAATCCGGCGAGGCAGCTAATGTTACTGAGGCGGATAACGTTAGCGAAGTTAGCACACACACATACTGTGGGCCAGCCAGTGACTTTGGTGGTGTGTGCGCACAGATGTGTGTCCCGTTTCCATTTGCACACGCACATACACACATAGTAAGCCATCACTGGGAACGCTCAGAGGAAAGGGGGGCTGAGAATATCTGTGTCTATCTGTGTGTGTGTGTCTCGCTCTCTCTCCCTCTCTACATCTCTCTCTCCTGAACCTATTTCATTCAAAAGGAAGACATTGATGGACAGTAGCTATACGTATAAATTATAGCTCAGTTGTAGCTGTAACAGAATAATCAATAGCGTTTCAATTATAATGAATTAAATAATTGTATAAAGAATTGTCCATGTTCTGTCATCTAATAATAAATTCCATTGCCTTTCCTATCTGTATCAAAGTCAAAATGTTGGTATCGTGACAAGACTGCAACATACAAAAGCAGCTTGAGAACCGATATCCTTTGCGTCTAGTAGGCATGGGCCAATTTGTGATTTTGGTGGTATGTGCTATTTGTTTAGCCCTTAGTATGCACATGCACAGTATAATATGCATGTAAAAAATAGTTTGTTAATAAACTCTGTTACTTGAAAATTTTTCACTGTGCTCCTAAATTTCTTTGTGTGCTCCTAAATTTTTATTTAGATTTTATTTATTAAAATAAATGGGAAAAAGGTTAGCGTAGAGCCCTATATATGGAGACATTAACATTACGTTATCAAACATAGGGACGAAGACTGTAAAAAAAAGTGTCGACAATGTTTTATAATCTTTATGTTCATTTTCATCATAAAGATTCTGTGCCCCCGAAATAAAAAAAAAAGCCCCCGAAAATCAATGCCTGGATTTTTTTTTTTAAATGTCTAACCCTGGTGTGTGCGCACATCACCGGGGCAAAAAGGAACGTAATCCTGGTCAGATCAACGGGGCAGACTACAATATATTTGCATTTGTTAGCCATGCTAGCGATCTAAACTATCAATCCATGCCAAAGCTAAATATGTAAAAGGTGAAAGACTCACACTCACAGCCATGCTGATTTGGCAAAACGGCATCCAGCCATTTTCGTTTGAAACTACTTTTAGTCAGGGGGGTGTCATGGTTTCTCCATAGAGCCCTGTCGTATTCTTTTAGCGCAGCAGCTTGCGCAGGTCCGAGGCAACGTAGTCACGTGACTCAGTTGGTATTGCTGATTGGCTCGAATACGTTACGTTTTGTAAACAGCAAACAGGTCAATAGGAAAGGTGTCTTGTGTTTTACCCAAAAAGTTGGCTTGCCGAAGTATGATGTATAGTGTTTTTTAAGTCACCTGTTACTCATAGAGAACATGTTGCATGTATCCAAATAAAAGTGATAATAAAATAACCTGGTCATTTAAGCCCAGTTCAGTGATGTAAACATATCAAACTTTGTTTACATTTGTGTGGAACACTATGTAACAACCATCAAATGCACTCACAGCACACACATCCACACACACACAATCACTTTAAACAAACAACTCACTGCAGCACCCACTTTAACCACTTTAGAACACCTAAGCACACTTTATATTTATTGGTAAAGAATTTGCACTACAACCCATACCTCATTACACCTTACTGTAAATTGTACCTAAATTGTACCTCATCCCACTTCTGCTCTGCACTGTATAGTATATTGTATGGTAACTCAGTTACTTCTACTCTACATTGAGCACTGTATATATGTATATACTGAACACTTTTGTCTACGTACTTGACTTCTATTTTATACTTGCTATACTTATCTTATACTTATCTATTTTTGCCTAGCACAGTCTCTGGAGCGTAACAGAAAGAAGCATTTTGTATAAAAGTATTCTGTACTTCTGTATGACAACTAATAAAGAAACTTGAACTTGAACCAGGAGGATGGTATAATGGAACCAGGAGGAGGGTATAATGGAACCAGGAGGAGGGTATAATGGAACCAGGAGGAGGGTATAAATGTAACCAGGAGGAGGGTATAATGGAACCAGGAGGAGGGTATAATGGAACCAGGCGGAGGGTATAATGGAACCAGGAGGATGGTATAATGGAACCAGGCGGAGGGTATAATGGAACCAGGAGGAGGGTATAAATGGAACCAGGAGGAGGGTATAAATGGAACCAGGAGGAGGGTATAATGGAACCAGGAGGAGGGTATAATGGCACCAGGAGGAGGGTATAATGGAACCAGGAGGAGGCCGGAGGGTATAATGGAACCAGGAGGAGGGTATAATGGAACCAGGAGGAGGGTATAATGGAACCAGGAGGAGGGTATAATGGAACCAGGGAGGGTATAATGGAACCAGGAGGAGGCCGGAGGGTATAATGGAACCAGGGAGGGTATAATGGAACCAGGAGGAGGGTATAATGGAACCAGGAGGAGGGTATAATGGAACCAGGGAGGGTATAATGGAACCAGGAGGAGGGTATAATGGAACCAGGAGGAGGGTATAATGGAACCAGGAGGAGGCCGGAGGGTATAATGGAACCAGGGAGGGTATAATGGAACCAGGAGGATGGTATAATGGCTAGTCTAGTGCCCAAAAATGTGTCTTCTGTGTCATCTGGCCAAAAGCCTTGACGAGTAGGTCTAATCATTTGACTGATATGTATGCCAGAGTTTCCATTTTGAAGCGGACAGTGAAAAGAGGGTCATGGAGAGGGAGTATGGAGAAAACACAGAGACATCAGACAACGGAGACTCACTTCACCATTTATGGGCTGGGGGTAGATGCTTAGAGATTTGAGATCCCTCGCTGCACTCCTCAAAACATCCACACACACAAACACAGGCACGTGTGAGTGCACATGCAGAGACACAGAAATAGACATATACACGCACACAGGGACACGCACGCACAGGGACCCACACACACACACACACGTGCATAGGTATGCGTGCACAGTGCACACACAGGGACACATCTATGCACACTCAAACACACCCTGAGTCAGCGGATACTGCAGCCGCGTACCACAGGCGGCATGGTGCTAATACTGCATGTCAGCGTCTAAAGATAAGTGTTGTTTGTGTCGGGAGTCATGACCCAGATATTTGGAGCGCTGCCAGGGCGACGATACGGAGTGGTGTAATTTACGAAACTGTTAATATCAACTGATATCCTTAGGCAATACAGTCAAAACACTCGCCTATCACCGCAGAAACTCTGGGATCGAATCCAGCCGTCAGCGGTACCTCCGACTTGGTCAGTCGTCCCTACTAACACAATATCAGTGTTAACGGGTGGGAAGCCGGTGGGGTATGTGTCCTGGTCGTTGTAAACTGCGACTCCTACTGGACGGTCGGGGCGCCTGTTCAGCAGGGAGGGGATCTGGGGGAAATAGTGTGAACCTCTGCACGCGTTACGTTCTCCCAGTGAAACTCCTCGCTGTCAGGTGAAAAGAAGTGGCTGGCGACTCGTATCAGAGGCATGTGGTAGTTCTGCACCCTCCCCAGGCCGACAGCGGGGCAATGCGCACAACGACCAGGAAGGGAATTGGCATAAAGACTCAATTGGGATGGGTGAAAAATAAAAAAAAAAATAAAAAAAGATAGAAAATGTATTCTGTGATTCGAGAACCAGCAGTACGTACGAGCCGCTGGAGACCAACGCGGTCATCGAGGAGATGGCATCGGCCCACTGAGACACATGCCGATAACACGTCTCGTCTCAACTTCAATGTGACAGATGCAGATGTTAACTCAACCAGTGTTGTAGTACTCTGGACTCTGACTTGTTAATTGATAAATAGTTATAATAACATTGCGGTAGGCTACAGTAATGTTATAATAACGTTGTGGTAGGCTACAGTAATGTTATAATAATGTTGTGGTAGGCTACAGTAATGTTATAATAACGTTATGGTAGGCTACAGTAATGTTATAATAACGTTGCTGTGTAGACTATAGTAATGTTATAATAACGTTGCGGTAGGGGCGGCTGGGTGGCGTAGCGGAGAGATTGCGCTCGTCACCAATGCAAGAGACTCCGGTATCGAATCCCAGTCTCAGCATTGCCTTTGGCTTGGGCCGGCCGTCGTACTGGCTCATTTGGTAGAGTCAGCGGGTGGAAGTCGATGGGTGGGGATTGGACGTTGTGGACAGCGACCCCTACAGGTCGGTTGGGAGACGCCTGCACAGCAGAGACAGGAAATGGCGGGGGTAGTGTGAGCCTCCCATGCGTTACAGTAATGTTATAATAACGTTGTGGTAGGCTACAGTAATGTTATAATAACGTTGTGGTAGGCTACAGTAATGTTATAATAATGTTGTGGTAGGCTACAGTAATGTTATAATAATGTTGTGGTAGGCTACAGTAATGTTATAATAAGGTTGTGGTAGGCTACAGTAATGTTATAATAACGTTGTGGTAGGCTACAGTAATGTTATAATAAGGTTGTGGTAGGCTACAGTAATGTTATAATAACGTTGTGGTAGGCTACAGTAATGTTATAATAATGTTATGGTAGACTACAGCAAATTATAATCTTATGGGCCATGTTGGCCGGACAAAAAAACTGCAAGCGTAAACCCTGCTTCCAGGTTGAACCTGCACCATCCCTGTGCGATGGGTTTCATTATTCAATGTGCGTGGCTCAATGTTGGCCAATCTTTTGGCTGTGGTCGGCCATTTTTTATCCCGCTGAAAACCTATAGTGAGCAGAGCGTCACGCAATGATAAACACACTCATACACTAACACTTATATGGACTGATAAAGGGAGCGGACTGGATTTGAACTGTTATGAATTGCTCAATTTAACTCATTCAGCGCCAGCTATTATCCTCATCCTGTAGTCAATGGGCCACGCTAAAATATAGGCATTTTCACTGTGCGTCACAATGTTTGCAGAGCTATATCTATATTCTATATTATAGCTATGGAGACAATACTATGGCTCATTTGACAGTATACGTCCGCGTGTTATCCCATGGTGAATATTGTATAGTTTCAGAGTGATCCGGGCTAATTCCTGGAAGCTGCGTTATGGAGCACTATGTGAATTTTGCTAAAGTCGTTCGCGTTGCTCGTCTGGACACGTTACTATTTCCAAATCAAAGGTATATAATAGGTATTATGTTTCATCATGAATGCATCAAAGGGGGGGGGGGTCGTTTTTTGATGCTCTGATCGTCAGCAATGGCATACGTTTTGAATACTACATACGTTGATCGTTGCGATCGATGTGAAATCATTGTTGGATCAAAGTAGGTTTGATGTCATATAGTCCTTACCTTTACTAGGAGGTATCCCAAAATGAATATTCCAATTGTCTGATCGCGATTTCCAGTATTGATGTCCATGAAATGGCACAAAATATGCATCAAGTGTGCTGAACGCGTTCCAACTTGCTAGAATGAACCGCTTCACTTGGCCGGGTCAAAATACTCCACCCGGATCATATAAAATGTAACACACAGTGTGAAATAAGGTTTCAAATGGTAGGAGATACTGCCACCTAGCAGGATTCGGCCGGAATTGCACTCTCGAGGTCTCAGAATGAGTTCCAATGGTAACACAGAGGTCCGTGAGAGTGTATAGCAGTGGTCACCAACCTTTTTAAGCCCAAGATCACTTTTTTTTATTTTTGGTGAAGGCAAGATCTACCTATTGAAGCGTTGAGAGTAAAAGACAGCCAAGATTGTACTTTAAACTAAATTACTTTTATCTGCCTGTATTCTAATTACATGCAATGCTTTGGTCCAACATTAAAACATCAAAGTAGAACTGTAATATGTACTTTCTCAGTCAGTGCTAAGTGCAGTCATCTTATGCAGCATCACTTTTCACATCAAAACAAAAGTAGAACTGTAATGTGGACTTTCTCATATTATTAACATTGACAAACATATTTACAATTAGCATTTTATAAAGTAGAACTGTAATGTGTACTTTCTCAGTCAGTGCTAAGTGCAGTCATCTTATGCAGCATCACTTTTCACATCAAAACAAAAGTAGAACTGTAATGTGGACTCTCATATTATTAACATTAGAAAATGCTAATTATAAATATGTTTGTCAAAGTAGAACTGCCATATGTACTTTCTCAGTCAGTGCTAAGTGCAGTAATCGTATGCAGCATCACTTTTCACATCAAAACAAAAGTAGAACTGTAATGTGGACTCTCAGGGAAAGATAAAAAAATAAATAAAAAGATTTCATGGAAAGATCTACAGGGAAGGTCTCAAAGATCGACCAGTCGATCAAGATCGACGGGTTGGTGACCACTGGTGTATAGGATATTAAAATCGAAGAAAAAAAAAGAACGATCTAAAAACATAATATTCCGTTTTTGGCGCTCAACGGTTGGCGAGCAAACACGTGCTATTACGTGATTGGCGCTGAAAGTGTTAATAATGATCATATCAAATATGGACTGAGTATAATCATGAATGGATGAATGAAGTCTTTTAAAACTGCTGCAATATGAACTGCACGAAACCTTAGGGGTTGCACTGTCACACATTCTTTGGACCACAGATCCTGTGGTTTTTATATTGCACTATTGTACTGCCCTTCAGGACACTGCAAATGTCGTTGTACGTTGCTCTGCTGTGTATAATGACAATAAACTGAATTTAATTGAATTGTCTATAGTAACTCTATGGCTGAAGGTGATACATAAATCACCTTCAGCCACCGTGGCGGCACGGTGGTGTAGTGGTCACTGTCGCGTGTCGCCTCACAGCTAGAAGGTCCAGGGTTCGATTCCCGCTTGGGGACCAGGTTTCTGCGTTGCCAGGTACCCAGGTGGGGTATCTCCCGGGCCTTTCTGTGTGGAGTTTGCATGTTCTCCCCGTGCTCGCAAGGGTTTCCCCTCCTGATAAGATAAACCCAATGGAAAAACATGCACAACAGATCACTAACGCTGTCACGTCCCTGACGAAGACAGACAGGAGCACTTGGATTGGTCCCCGGGGCGCTGCCCCACACCGCAGCCCTTATCTGCTCCCGGCTGCCCTTGGGGGGAAGGACGACGGGATGGGTCAAGCGCAGAGACTCAATTTCTTTGGCGACCCAAATGTGTGTGCCGCCCATTGCATGTGTGTCACTGCATGATGAATAAAGACTTCTTCAAAAAGTCCAGTTATTATTATTAAATGGTGTGTTCTTCTTCCTCACCTTGGTGCTGCTGTATGAGGGCAGGTTGGACCGCGGAGTTGACCAGGCCGCCGGGCACGTCCCTGAGGTACTGCTTGAGCAAGCTGGCCACCGTACACACGTCGGCTTCAGAGAGGAAGTCCACGTCTTCGCCGCTATCCAGACGCCGCTTGAGGGTCTCCACGGTACGTGCGTTCCCGTTCACCCGGAACAAGCCCTCCTGACGCAGTGCTGCGAATGGAAAGACCCGGGATTTTACCATCTCAACAAAGTCAGCAAGTTTAAGTTTAAGCCCATTAGCCACAGCTATTCTTCCTGAGGTCCATAACACACAAAATACAGTTGCAGACTTTATACACGCAGCCATTCACATGGCATACAGACAAATTAAAAACAACAAGACATGCTCCTAACCTTCAAGGCGCAGCTGAAAACCCACCTGTTCAGGTTGGCGTTTGGCCACATACACACGTGAACTGGTGATTTCGTTTCTTCCGTTTTTGTCCGTGCCTATCTTTATATTGTATGTTTTTATGAGTTGACCTGTTCTTTTTTGTTTTTAAACTTGTGAAGCACTGTTTTTATATTGTATGTTTTTATGAATTGCCCTGTTCATTCTTTTGTTTTTAAACTTGTGAAGCACTGTTTTTACAGTTTTTATATTGTATGTTTTTATGAATTGCCCTGTTCATTCTTTTGTTTTTAAACTTGTGAAGCACTCTGTGCATTTGTGGTGGGAAGGGTGCTATATAAAAAAGTCTTACTTACTAATCAATTCATAATACAATACAGCTTAATATACAATTTTGCTTTTTCATACATTATCTGCGTTTATATCAATGATTAAATCTTCTAATTATATATCCATATCAGACACATACATTTTCATTTGCCTATATCCCTATCTCCTTATCAGACACATACATTTTCATTTACATACACACCTTTAATATCCATTAGGGAATGTCAGTTTCTCTTGTTGAAAATGTTGTTTTACCAAGATTCTTTATTATTCTCCTGTGCAACATGGCTCTTCTACAGGCTAGTTCTCCAACCTTCAGGAAACGCAGACCGTGAAGAAGCACTAGCAAAGAAAATCTTGTCATTTAATCTTGCATCGAGTATTATCTTATCTTACTTGAAAACAGGTGAAAAGATTTGCCAGCAGGTTGAATTTCATGGTTACCGTAGATACCAATTCTTGAGTCCTAAACTGCTGGTTATGGGCCGATACGGAGTAGCCATCCATTACTTTTACTGAACAGTATAGACTCATGTGTGTGTCACTGGACAGGAATAATTTAGATATACCGGTAGGCTAATACCCTTTTTCTCCATTAGAGAGATGTAACAACATCCTTCTCTGTTGTGGAGAAATGCAACAAATCAAGTCACCTTTGCTTGGATTTCAGGGGAAACTCTGAAATACCTCCATGCAGACACTGCTCACTCCTTCATGGAAATGTGAGTGTATCCAGAACCCTTGCTCCCCATTGGCTTCCTCTACAGCGGGGGTGTCAAACTCATTTTCACAGAGGGCCACATCAGCATTATGGTTGCCCTCAAAGGGCCAAATACCATATAAATGTTAATGTAATGTAAAATAAATGTAGCTACTCATTTACATATTGTTAAACATGTTGTTTCTGTATTTATTACTTATTCAAGTTATACATATTGCATATGCATTTGCATAGATGTAAACATATATGTTAGCTTATGTTATTTTAACAAATCATTTTAGTTTATCAGAACCCCATATTACTCCATCAATCAATGATCAAACCATTCAAGTAAATAACAAAAAAGAATATCATCAAATACAAGCTATGACATTAAGTTTGTTCAAAACCTTTTTGTCACAGTCAAGAGGGGCAGAACTAACAACTGTGAGCTGCAAAGAACACGTGGGACAGATGTAGCAGATGTTACAAAAACAAATGGCTGCACACAACCTTGCAGAGGCCATACATCCAACTAATGGAAGATAGTTTAATTAACTTTAATTAACAGATTGCAGAATGGGTACAGTACAGTACAGCTCAATACACACAATTGTTAAGGGGATGCAGACCAGAGAAAGACTTTCGACTTGTTTACATCAGGGTCCCCCATTTTCAATTCGTAATGAAATTTCTATTATGTGTCTGCATGAACACACAACTGTACCTGTACTCAAAAATAACTAAATAAGGGTTGTCTCAGTTCACAACTATATTGGTCAAGTTTCGGGTGGGACTTGTTTGCGTCCCTACAGCTTCTTATTCAATTGAGCGAGATGCTCGGTTATGTCACACAGCCAGTTTGCATCTGACAGTTCAGACAATATTTCTTCAACCCTTTGTTACCTATTCCGCCTGGATCTTTTTTGTATTTTGGGCTGTAAAATTGTCAAAGAATGTCTGAGGAGTAAGTGCTTTTGGCTTTTTTCCTTTGTTACTTCATCAATACCTCAGATGTTCAACATACATGTATGTGTAAGAATGTGTAATAACTAAGGCTGTCAAAGTTAAAGCTTTATTAACGCATTAACCCACAATTATTTTAACACAGCTATTTTTTAACCCAAAAATAGTTTTTGTTTTTTACCAGAGCTCTTGGGGGCCACATCAAATGACGTGGCGGGCCACATTTGGCCCGCGGGCCATGAGTTTGACACCTATGCTCTACAGCAGTGGTGCCCAACCAGTCGATCGCGATCGACAGGTAGATCGCGGGCTGATTTCAAGTAGATCTTGATTAATAAAATGTTATTATTAAATCAACTCTTCCTCTCCTTGTTAACTACAACAAGCAATGCTGTTTGTTATTTAAGATGAGGTCGGACTCGGCACTGACAGATTTGTGTTCATTATGCTGCTTTTATAAAGCCTCAAATGACGGCTTACAATATACAATTTTGGCTGGTAGCTCTCGGGCTAGGTGGTAAATAAAAAAGTAGATCTTGGTTCAAAAAAGGTTGGCCACCCCTGCTCTACAGGATAAATATCAAAGTCCTCCTCTTGGCCTATAAAGCCCTAAACAGACTACGTCAGTGATGTCACCTGAGCCCCCATGCTCTCTCCGGTCTAACCAATCCCCACTGTTCCAAGCCCCCCCCCCTACCTGCAATTAAAAACATCACCAAAACAATAAATATATAATATAAATGAATAATCACGTCTCGTGCCTTCTCGTATCATTGTTATGCCGATGACACTCAACTCTTCCTCTCCTTCCCTCCCTCAGATATCCACGTCTCTGAGCGGATCTCGGCCTGTCTGTCCGACATCTCCGCCTGGATGACGTCCAACCACCTCAAACTGAACCTAAGCTAAACAGAATTGCTTCACCTGCCGGCCAAATCCTCCCCCCTGACCGACCTTTCCATCACAGTCGAGAATTCAACTGTGACCGCGTCCCCGACCGCCAAGAACCTTGGTGTTGTGAAGGATCAGATTAAACCGAATATATATATTTGTTTATGGATATATATTTAATAGTATTTGTATATCGTTTGATATCCCCTGTATATTCCTTGTACAATATGCACTGAATATCCCTTTAGTCTACTAAACAGCCCATAATAGTTTCATTCTACCATTGGACGAGAACCTGGCGCCAGCAGCCATACCCCTAGGTTCAAGTTCAATCGTGCCGACCAACATGTCGTGGCAAGCCCGGTTCCGCGTAGGAATACGTCTGGCGAAATACGAATGGTACTATTTGTTCACAGCGCATATATATATGGCGCAAGTAAAGTAGAACTTTCTTTTAGTCCATTAGTTCTTTACCCTCCAACCGAGTAACAGACGCGAAGCCTCACCCACGACGCACGTGTGGTGCAGTAAGGCCTACTTGGCCTCAGAATAGGCATTGAGATATCGTGTGGATTAATAGTTGAATTGTCATAGTTTGGCACTATACCGTCGAGTTGGACGTATTTCTATTAAGCTAATAATAGTCTATTATGTATGGTGCATCGTTCGGTTAGAGTTATAAAGTGAGCAGCACCCGCATCGTTCCTGACGTTATCTGGAGTCTTAACCAGGCTGGGCAGACCACTTGTGGTGCTTGCATCCGAGGAGCTCCGGGCCAGTACGAGTGGACCTGTACATTGGATTACTTTACCCGGACGACGGCGAGCCTTCCACGGCTTGGATTATCTACGTGCTTTGGGTGCTTTGATTATTCTATGGATAACGGCCAACACTGCTGAGTGTTGGAACTACCCCCCGGAGAGGAGTCCAGGTGAGACGGCGCTCTACACCAGTGAGGTCGCCTCACGTCTCTCCGTTGTGGACCGGCAGCTACCGTCCACCAGAGGGTCCAGCTGTATTCATCTGCGGACCGAGGTTCTGTGGGCATCGTGTTCAGGACTCTGAATTCTCCCAAGAAATCGTCGGCCAGATGGGATACCGCCAGCGGCTCTTCTAACCCCCCCTCCTACTGTCTTACAACCAGCGGGACCCCCCCCCCCCCTTAGTGTATCCAGCTATAATCATTTAAGTACCATCGCTATAGTTCCCTAAAGAACCAGGTTGTATATTTACTCCCTGCGTAACCAGAGATTGGACATTCAATGTTGATTTACCTACGAATACTCATTTGCCATACAAGTGCATTTCAAATCATAAATGTCATCAAGTGAACGTTGTATATACCCTTTGCTATATAAAATATTCGATTTGTACATTTGTGTGGACTTCGTTTCATCAGGTGGGAAAGTGTTCATCATATCTATATCATGTACTGGATGGCCAGAAGTTAAAGTACAAGAGGTAGTGGTTTAATAATACCATACTTATCAATACAGTCAGGGAATTGTACCCCTCAGTTACAATTGGTCCTTCGAGCCGGAGGGTAACTAGTGTAATATTAATATAGTGTTATTAATATTAAAATGGCCTATGATGAACACTCCACGAAACGGTCCTCCTAACGTAGAACGCCCGCAGCGCAGACGACAGCCACCTCAGTACTTAGAGGATTACGCTGTCAGTCAACTACCTAGCCTTCGACAAACGGTAAACGCGGTAAAAGTAGAAAGTAAAATTATGTCTGACCTTAACGACCAGGTTTCCCCGACCACAGAGGCCCTAGTAGGTTCTAATGTAACTGACCAAGCTCACGGTGGGGACCAGGAGGGAGCTGACATGCCTTTACCCCCCGCCAATACCGAAGAAGTAGTCCCCGACCAGCCCCGGGAGGAAGACAACTCTACAGAGAGAGAACTCTGCACGGAAGAAGAGGAGGAGAGCGCAGAGGAAATAGAGCTCCAGGACTCCCCAACGAGTACACCCAGGAGCGGCTCACCCAGGAGCGGCTCACCTCCACAACCGCCTTCCCCCAGCGAAGCGGAGAGGATGCTACAACAGGCGTTCCTCGTCAGCCTGACAGCCTCTACCGAACGCGATTGACTTCAGGGTGAACGCGATCGACTTCAGGGCGAACGCGATCGACTCCAAGCACAGCAACGGAGCAAAGAAGAGCGCATACGCCTGGAGATGAGACGCCTTCAGACGGAAGAGAATATGGCAAGAGACCGGGCCGACGCCCAGCGCGCCGCTGCCGGTGCCCAAAGAGAAGCAGATCTCACCAAGCGCGAAGTCGAGCGCGACAAGTTACAAGCGCAGCTAATGGAGCAGCTGATCCTCAAGGCAACACCCTCTCCCTCCGCCAGGGGTTCAAGGAACTCGTCGAGACAACAGTCAAGGGCAGCGTCTCCTAACCGAGCAAGCGACCCTGAACTTGACCAACAGACCAAGCCTATACCCCCCGCAGACCCCCTTCCCAGACCGGTCCAAGCGAGACCCAGCTACAAGGAAGGAGCGGCATACACTGCGGAGAAGCTAAATAAACGACTACAGGATCTGGAAGACCTGATAGAGGAAGAAGAGGGAGAGGAGGAGAACCAAGCCCGACGACAGCACAGTACTCCACCGGACCAGGAGGTCCAGTACAGCCCAGGCTATACCCCCGCGGCGCTGCGCTACAGACCCCCGACTCTATTCACGGGTGAGCACGACGCACGACCAGCCCCGAGGAATAGCACCTGGACCAGCGGGCCATGGTACCCTGTCGGTACCAGCCCACAGAGAGGCGCAAGAGGGGACTCGCCTAGGAGGTCTCTCCCCCAACGCTCGCCGATGTATCAGCCATCCACGGCGTCATACATTGCCACGCCGTCGTTTCCAGACTTCACCTATGAGAACCGAGCACAGTACACGGAGCTCCGGATGTGCTTAGAGACAATGATGGTGGATGTCGCTGATGAACGCCACAAGTATGCAATATTACTGAAGCACCTGAAAGTACCGCGAGCGCACAATATAGCGCTAGCCTATGCCACCTCTACGACCCCATACACCGCGGCCTTAGCAGCGCTGGATCAGAGATATGGACGTATATGGGATTACGTAATCCAAGAGATAAGGCATATTGATCGCCTACCCCCAGCAACAGACAATCGCTCATTAGACGACCTGTCAATCAAAGTGCAGTCCCTGGTAGGGATGCTGGGAGCGCAACGGGAAAAGGGCATGCATGAGCTATACGCCAACTCTAACACCCGCAAGACAAGAGCGTTTTAGGCGGCAGAGGGACTACCGGGATCCTAACGGCCCCGAACCATCCCTCCTTGATCTAGCCGACTTCCTGGCGAGAGAAGTCAGCAGCTTACGACTGGATACGTTCGGGCGGAGCACGCCAAGCTCCAGAGAGGGACCCAGGAGAATAAATGATGGAAGAAGATCGGTGACTGTCATGCACCAATCAGAGTCAGTACCGAGCAGTAAGAGCCACAGTACCCCCTCGAGAAAAGAGAAGTGGAAGATGGTGTGCCCCTACTGTGAGAAAGAACACTGGCTGTCACAATGTGACCTGTTCACAAAGATGAATGCAGAAGAAGTGAGTCAATGGATAAAGTCCAACAGGCGCTGTTACCGATGTGCGCGCAGTCACATGGCAGCCGAATGCCGCCTAAAGAAAAGGTGCAGTCGGTGCGACGGAGCCCATCTAGATATACTACACAACAGTAACAGAAGACGGCCTTCACCTGCACCATCGAGCGGCACCAAGGCAAGTGTCATGTACATTGAACCCGCCAGCAGCAGCGGCGCCCAAGTGCTCTTAAAGGTAGTCCGTGTGACATTGAGCTACCAAGATAAAGTCATGGACACTTACGCCGTCCTTGATGACGGGTCAGAGAAGACCCTTCTGCTCGCGTCCGCTGCGGCCCAGCTGGGACTGCGGGGGAGCGAGAACCAAATGACGATTCGGACAATAAGAAGAGATTTAAAGACGATAAAGGGCGAGAATGTCTCCTTCACTATCGCAGCAAACGGGCAGCCAGAGCGACGGTATAGGATTACAAATGCTTTCACCAGCCAAGAAATAGGACTATCGCAGTACACCTACCCTATCGCCAAGTTGATGGATAAATATGTGCACCTGCGTCAACTACCTATCCCGCTCATAGACGGCGCTACCCCGAGCCTGCTGATAGGCTCCGACCATGCAGAACTCGTAGTCCCGATTGACCGGGTCCATACAGGACCCCGAGGCTGTCCTGCAGCAGTCGAGACCCGCCTAGGGTGGACACTACAAGGCCCCCTCGCTAAATCTCTCAACCGAACAGCAGCCACTAGCTGCCTCCACTCCAGAACGACAGAAGAAGACACCACTCTCCTGCAGCATGTCGAGAGGCTATGGACACTAGAGACAATGCCCTTTAAGAACGAAAAGAAAGATATTCGTTCTAAAGAAGACATTTACGCCATCAACCTACTCGAGCAAGGGACAAAGAGAGTCACAGTCGGCGGAGTGATGAGATACGCAACTCCACTCCTGAGGCGAGAGGGAATGCCCACCTTTCACGCAAAGAAAGACGCCACGGAGCGCTATCTATTGAACACGGAGCGGCGCCTAGCCAAAGACCCCGCTCAAGAGGGTGTGTACCGCGCTGAGATTGAGAAGCTAATCACAGCGGGACACGTAACAAAGATTGACATTAAAGAGGCCGATCAGACGACCGAATCATGGTACGTGCCGCATCACAAGGTCCACCACAACGGCAAGGATCGCATTGTGTTTAACTGCAGCTACCAGATCGGATCCCAAAATCTGAATAAAGAGCTCTTGCCCGGCCCCACACTCGGCCCCTCCCTACTAGGCGTGCTACTGCGCTTCCGCCAGGACAAGGTGGCTATCAGCGGGGATATCAAAGGGATGTTCCTGCAGGTGAGACTAGTGGAGGAGGACAAGCCCCTGCTGCGGTTCCTATGGAGAGAGAGGATCGGAGATGAGAACCCAGCCATCTACCAGTGGGAAGTACTCCCCTTCGGAACCACATGCAGCCCGTGCTGTGCTACATTTGCACTACAGAAACACGTCGCAGAGGACCCAGCAGCAGATGAAGAGGTCCGACACAGTGTGAAGAACAGTTTCTACGTGGACAACTGTTTACAAAGCGTTTCGACTCAAGAAGAAGCCGAGGCTCTCCTAATCAAGCTACGCGCCTCCCTGATCAAAGGCGGCTTTGATCTCAGGCAGTGGGCCAGCAGTGACCCGCACGTATTGCGCAGCCTCTCCCCCGCGGACAAGGCTGCCAGCAGCGAGACCTGGATGGCGACCATCCCAGGAGAAGCCCAAGAAATGACACTAGGACTAGTCTGGCGCTTCAAAACAGACTCGCTCCACTATAGACACAAACCCCTGACTCCAGAGCAGGGAAGGTCGACGGCGACACCGACCACCAGACGGAGTGTGTACAGAACACTCGCCAGACAATATGACCCGTTGGGATGTATTCTACCTTACACCACCAGGGCAAAGATGATTGTACGAGCACTATGGGACAAGGACCAGGGCTGGGACGACCCAATACCCGCACACCTTGCCTCAACATGGAGAGAGTGGGAGACGGAACTCCGCTCACTCCCAGGCGTCAATATACGCAGCAGCTACTTCCCATCCACAGTGAGGCCAGAGACATGCAAGATTGATCTACACGTCTTCAGCGACGCCTCCGAAGTAGCCTATGGATCGGTGGCCTACTTGCGTGCCCAAGAGAAGGGAGGAAAGATACACACTGCTTTCATCCTGGCTCGCTCAAGAATAGCCCCACGAAAGCAACAATCTATCCCGCGTCTAGAGCTCTGCGCAGCCCTAGCAGGAGCGCATCTAGCCACGTTAATCCAACGTGAACTCACCATTCCGGTGCACAGAACAATCTTGTGGTCAGATTCCACGACAGTACTCACATGGATCAAGTCTGATTCATGCAGATACAAAGTCTTCGTGGGAGTCAGAGTCACCGAGATTCAAGAGTTAACAGAAGCAGCGAGCTGGCGGTATGTGGACACCAAACACAACCCCGCTGACGTCATCACCCGGGGAATGTCTCTGGATGACCTCACCCGTCGCAACATCTACAGTGACGGACCAGAATTCCTCAAGCTCCCGGAAGAAGAGTGGCCTACGCCCACCCCACGGGAAGCAAGTAACGAGGAGGCTGAGAACAAGAAACCTATGTTCTGTGGACTGAGCACAGTCGCCTCCACAGACCCCAACATAGATGACTGCATTACCCTAGAGAGTGCGCAGCAAAAGACATTCCTGTGGCACCACCCAGAGATTCAGTCCACCACTGACATTTCAGCAGCTGACTACGAAGAAGCAGAACTTCTTCTACTACAACGAGCCCAGAGAGACTCGTTCCCCGATGAGCTAGACTGTCTACAGGGAGGACAGCCCGTCCCATCAGACAGCAGACTGCTCCACCTGGCACCCGAGAGTGACGCCCATAATCTCATCAGAGTGGGTGGTCGCCTGCGGAGAGCCCCCGATCTACCGGATGACATTAAGTACCCGATAGTCTTGAACAGCCGACACAAGGTCACAGAGCTGATCATAAAGAAATACAACGAGGATGTACACCACGCAGGAGCAGAGAGAGTCTTTGCGGAGATCAGACGTCGCTATTGGATACTTCAAGGAAGAGAAGCGGTGCGACGCTTCCAGCGAACCTGTCTAGACTGCCGAAAGTGGCGCTCGCAGCCCAGCATACCACGGATGGCTGACTTACCCCCCTGTCGCCTCCGACTCGGCGACAAGCCATTCCACTCCACAGGCATGGACTGTTTTGGCCCGTTGTATATAAAGAGAGGAAGAGGAACCGAGAAGCGGTGGGGTATTGTATTCAAATGCATGACCACCAGAGCGATACATATCGAGCTCCTTCCGACCATGAGCACAGACTCATTCCTTATGGCCTTCCGAAGATTCACATCACGGAAAGGAAAACCGTCTACATTGTTGTCTGATCACGGGACAAACTTCAAAGGCGGAGAAAGAGAGCTGAGAGAGAGCTTCCAAGCTATGGGCCCAGAACTTAAGACCCACCTAGCTCCATCCCAGATTGACTTCCAGTTTAATCCCCCGAACGCACCCCACTTCGGTGGAACCTGGGAACGAGAAGTACGTTCTATAAAGACAGCCCTGTACGCCGTGCTTGGGGCCCAGACTGTGGCGGAGGAAGTCCTAATGACAGTCCTCACGGAGATCGAGGGAGTATTGAACTCAAAGCCCCTCGGTTACGTCTCCAGTGATGTAGCAGATGTCGACCCAGTCACCCCCAACACACTCTTAATGGGGCGGCTGGACCCCGCGCTACCCCAGACAATGTACAGGCCTGAAGAAGCGAACGGCCGAAGAATGTGGAGGTACAGTCAAGTACTAGCTGACAAGTTTTGGAGCAGCTTCCTACTCCACTACCTACCGTCTCTACAGACCCGCCAGAAGTGGGTAAAAGAGAGAGACAATTTGACAGAAGGAACAGTCGTCATGATTATCGACCAGTCACTACCCAGAGCTATGTGGCCGGCTGGCCGCGTAAGCAAAGTGATCACCGGTGCCGATGGCAAGGTCCGAGCAGCTGAAGTACTCGTCCAAGGGCGAACTTACACACGACCCGTGGCGAGGCTAATAGAACTGCCCCGACTCCCAGATACTATCGATGATGACCATGACCCCATGACTTTGTGAGTTGACTGACCCTTACAGCGGACCTTGAGTGGTAGACAGTGCGGTTAATCTGTCTCTGCTTAGCTAATTAGGTGGGACTAATTAGGGGGCGGCTGTTGTGAAGGATCAGATTAAACCGAATATATATATTTGTTTATGGATATATATTTAATAGTATTTGTATATCGTTTGATATCCCCTGTATATTCCTTGTACAATATGCACTGAATATCCCTTTAGTCTACTAAACAGCCCATAATAGTTTCATTCTACCATTGGACGAGAACCTGGCGCCAGCAGCCATACCCCTAGGTTCAAGTTCAATCGTGCCGACCAACATGTCGTGGCAAGCCCGGTTCCGCGTAGGAATACGTCTGGCGAAATACGAATGGTACTATTTGTTCACAGCGCATATATATATGGCGCAAGTAAAGTAGAACTTTCTTTTAGTCCATTAGTTCTTTACCCTCCAACCGAGTAACAGACGCGAAGCCTCACCCACGACGCACGTGTGGTGCAGTAAGGCCTACTTGGCCTCAGAATAGGCATTGAGATATCGTGTGGATTAATAGTTGAATTGTCATAGTTTGGCACTATACCGTCGAGTTGGACGTATTTCTATTAAGCTAATAATAGTTTATTATGTATGGTGCATCGTTCGGTTAGAGTTATAAAGTGAGCAGCACCCGCATCGTTCCTGACGTTATCTGGAGTCTTAACCAGGCTGGGCAGACCACTTGTGGTGCTTGCATCCGAGGAGCTCCGGGCCAGTACGAGTGGACCTGTACATTGGATTACTTTACCCGGACGACGGCGAGCCTTCCACGGCTTGGATTATCTACGTGCTTTGGGTGCTTTGATTATTCTATGGATAACGGCCAACACTGCTGAGTGTTGGAACTACCCCCCGGAGAGGAGTCCAGGTGAGACGGCGCTCTACACCAGTGAGGTCGCCTCACGTCTCTCCGTTGTGGACCGGCAGCTACCGTCCACCAGAGGGTCCAGCTGTATTCATCTGCGGACCGAGGTTCTGTGGGCATCGTGTTCAGGACTCTGAATTCTCCCAAGAAATCGTCGGCCAGATGGGATACCGCCAGCGGCTCTTCTAACCCCCCCTCCTACTGTCTTACAACCAGCGGGACCCCCCCCCCCCCCTTAGTGTATCCAGCTATAATCATTTAAGTACCATCGCTATAGTTCCCTAAAGAACCAGGTTGTATATTTACTCCCTGCGTAACCAGAGATTGGACATTCAATGTTGATTTACCTACGAATACTCATTTGCCATACAAGTGCATTTCAAATCATAAATGTCATCAAGTGAACGTTGTATATACCCTTTGCTATATAAAATATTCGATTTGTACATTTGTGTGGACTTCGTTTCATCAGGTGGGAAAGTGTTCATCATATCTATATCATGTACTGGATGGCCAGAAGTTAAAGTACAAGAGGTAGTGGTTTAATAATACCATACTTATCAATACAGTCAGGGAATTGTACCCCTCAGTTACACTTGGCGTTGTCCTTGACGACCAGTTGAACTTCTCCGCTCACATCGCAGCGACAACCAGAACCTGCAGATTCCTCCTGAGCAACGTCAGAAGGATCCGCCCCTTCCTGACCAAAGAAGCCACCCAACTCCTCGTCCAATCAACAGTCATCTCCCGCCTCGACTACTGCAACGCACTGCTCGCTGGCCTCCCGGCCACTGCCACCAAGCCTCTTCAACTATTCGAGATTGATTTCGGCTTGCCTCGAAAATAGACGAGAGTAGACGAGTGCAGCCGGGGGAGGAGTCAGAACGTCGGACACTTCAGCCCTGCTTCATAAGCCTCTCGCCTAGTCTCGCATGGCAGATACGCGTTCACGTTACCACCACACACATTACACACCTGTCCAGCTCATTATAATGCGATGGCCGTGTGCAAAATTAGATTAGATTCAAATGTACAGCACACCATATACTGCTATAGTGGAATATACTATTCATATATACCATAATGTATAAATGTATACCATCTTGTTGCGCGCTCCTGGCCACCGCAGCACGCACGCACGCACGCACACACACACTGCTGAATAATTCTGTTTTGCATCAATATATATATATGTATATGAGGCAAAACAGAATTATATATACAGTATATATTGAGGCAAAACAGACAACGCGTGTGTGTATGTGTGTGGGATACAGTATCAGCTCAGCTGCTGCATCGTTAATGAACTATATATTTATATCTATCTAGCGATTGGGTTAACTGAGAGCCAGATTGCTTAGAGGAGTACTGTACATAGAGCGGTAATGCTCAGATTGCTCATTGAGTCATGACTATAAATGCAAAACGTAATTGTCGTATTTATTATCATTATAATTATTTAATTCCGATGATAGAAACAGTCCGTCTGTAGAATTGACTTGAAGAAGCAATCACCATTTGTTCAGGGGGGTTGATATGTTATTTTGATATAAACTCCGACAGCATTCATTACTCTGATAAAAATAATTTGGTGTCTGACAGCTTGAAGTTTATCATGATGATATGATGATAACTTTATTTGAGGAAGCTCTTGGTACCCAAACTCCTGTATTCAATAATAATAATAATAAATATATCTGATAGACGGGACCCGTACTGTATTATTGTACCCATTCTGCAATCGGTTAATACAGTTTTCAATCAATCAATCAATCAATCAATCAAATGTCTCATCACTTCCTCTTGTGGGCGTCGCTGGTGGTGACAACCAGGTGACAACTTTTCTGAGCCAATAGGCGCTTTGCGCAGAAATAGCAAGTCGTTCCCCATCATGCATTTGCGTGGAGCAGTCGCTGGAGAGGTACTGTGGAGCCTCGCTCTGAAGGCTGTGCGTGGCTCGCTCCCGCGAGATTTCCACGCCTCGTCTCGTCAGATTTTCAGAGCAAGTCGGACAACATTCTAACCGTCATGCGAGGCCGTAGTAAAACCTGCGCAGATCTGCGTCCGCCTAGCCAATCTCGAACACGCCTATTCAGAATGCAGCGGCCCGCCTGATCTCAAACCTACCGAAGTCAGCCCATGTCACCCCACTTCTTAGGGACCTGCACTGACTCCCCATTGCTGCTCGAATCCGCTTCAAGGCCCTCGACCTGGCATATTGTGCGGCAAAGGGAACCGCTCCCGCCTACCTCCGGTCAATGGTCTCTAACTACACACCCTCAAGACCCCTACGCTCTGCATCTTCTGGCCGCCTCAGATCTACTCCTATCTGAGCTCCGGGAGGCGTGAATCCTTTCGGCAACTGGCTTGTCCTTCCACGTTCCCGTTTTGCGCTCTGATTGGTCAGGTCATGTGACATGTGCGCCAATCGCGCACGGTTAAGCTTAGGCACTCTTTCGAAGTTGGTTACGGTTAGAGTTTGTCTTAGAGCCAGTGGTGCGTTATTGAAATCATCGGGGGTTGCACGCACCACGTGCATGCGCGCTCCCGGCGCGTGCGCGCGCTCCCGCGAATGCGCATTTAATGTCCCCTCACTTGAGCACAGACTAAAGACAGTGCCTAATTGCCTCTACGAATGGAATGTAACACATGTCTTCACAACAAGTTAGGTGTGAATGTATCTGAGAACGTATTTAACACACCTGACGACCGGCGCTATTGATATGCAAATAACACTTGTACTTATCATGGGGTGGCACGGAGTGCAACCCCGTCCCATGAAGAACGCATGCCTGCTTAGAGCATGGCGATAGAACGCCAGGTAGTTTGCAGGGTGTTCGACGCGGAAATGGGTCGTCACGCTATTGGGCGCACATGTCACATGACCTGGCCAATCAGAGTGCAAAACGGGAACGCGGAAGGACAAGCCAGTTGCCGAAAGGATACACGCCACAATGGTGGAATGAACTGCCCACCCCAGTTAGGACAGCCGAAACCCGTCCAATCTTCTTCAACCATTATCTGAATAAAAAATTAAAAAATATATCTAACCCTAACTAACTAACCTTACTGCCATGCACTTGTCCTAATATACTAACCAACACTGTAGCACTCACCACTTTGATGAACATTGTTTCTCAGCTGATAGAGTTGTACCCTTCCTGCTGTCTTGTTGTACAAAACTTGTAAGTCGTTTTGGATAAAAGCGTCAGCTAAATGATGAATAATGAATAATAAGTTGTTGACCATGGGGACATTAACGTGTGTTGTCGGGCCTTACAAATACATTTGATTTGATTTGGTTAAGTGCGTTATGTGCTTAATAAATACATGGACAGTTTTCAAGCGTGCACACACTTGAAAGGTTTTAAGAATTGAAACGGGCTTAATAAACAATACTCAGTAGGCTGAACGTCTGAAACAAAGTGTACTACACGTGTCCAACACGTTAGGTAAACAGAATACCCATGCAGACTACTAGGCTACTATCGTACTACATATTGGTCGCAAACAGGCTATTGTAGAAAGCAGATGATTATCAAATAACCACATTGCGTCATAATAATAGTATGTAGAATCACAAGAACACTATACATTACCCCCTTTTTATTTATATTTGTTAAAGCCCTGCTCTGTTTTTGTCTTACTTCTCCTCAAAAGCTTAATTGGTCATGTTCACACGATCAACGGGTTCGTTAAAATTCACACCGTGGCCGTGCACATGTCTTGCAAGAGGAACCAACTCCAAGTGCTACTTTCTCATAGCGCGGTTCTGCCATCTAGTGGACAAATAGAAGAAGTACAAAATGGGGAAGACTGAACAACGCCTCCTCTACAACAAACATCATGGATCAAATTCGTGATTTTTTTTTTTAAATGTTTTACCATATCAATGTGGGGTATATTATATATAGGATATAGGCTATATATATTGACATCAATTCACATTGATTGGATTCATATACATTCTTGAAGTGAGTTTTATCTGTAGATGGAAAATAAAATTGTAAATCAGAACAATCAGTGTTGACAAACCTTACCAATATACTGTGTAAATAAACATTTTACACAGCCACAAAATACAACCAATTCAATGAAAAACACATTATAATGTATTCATTTTTTAATTAATGAATTCAAACCGTTTTTTTTTTTTATCTCAATAGAATCTGTTGTCTATAGAGTGTGGTTCATGTTCACAGAAGAAAATGTAATTAATATCAAACGGGGGGCATTCACCTTTAACAGTATACTCCTCCCATGTAAAGATGTATACATGTCATATTTTGACTTTTGGGGGACTTAAAAGGGCACTTCACCAAAATATTTGAATGTGGCCACCAGTGATGCCATCTGGAACATTGAATCCTTGTGTTGTGTCAATCACAGCTCAATTAAAGGTAGCAGTCCCTATAAGACATGTATTGCATTTGCTATTTGTTCATCTACATAATTGCATGGTGCTGTAATTAACACAACAGAAGGACTCAAATGTATGTCCTCGATGACATCACTGGTCATATTCAAACTCATTTACTCTCAATAACTGTCAAACTAAATGAATGTGTGCAAAACTGTTAAGAGTTTTTGTCATTTACTTAGACACTTTAAAACACTTTTAACACTACACCATGTTTTATCTATTTATTACAAAAAGATTTGCACTACACCCATACGTCATTTTTGCATTTAACATTTTAAAAAGTTAGCATTTTGTACTTTAGGTTGTACTTTAGTTTGTATATTGTATATTTTGTATAGTGTTTGGACTTTATTCTTTTTTACTTTTTACTGTATGAAGCATTCTCAGGGGCTCATACAGAACCAAGCATTTCACTGTAATGTACATGTACTTTATACGTGACAAATAAAAACAAACTTAACTTAACTTGTATGTGTGTGAGATTATGTGCAAAATAAATCTGCATTGTTTTTTTTAGTGAACTGCCCCTTTATATGTATTCCAATGCCAACTGAGGACTATATTACAGTCAGCACCTCTGTGCTCAGCTTCGTTAATAACCCTGTGTTGTCCTGTCAAGCCTCCCACAATGGTTTATTGACTCAACGGTGAACCATGATATCACCATGATAACACGCCCCTGCTACTCAGTCATAACACAGTGCTTGTGATTGTTAACATTTGACTCGACTTGTTTGGTGCAAAAGGCAACATTTTCAAACATGAACCCTTTCAGGTGTATAATGGAAGATTCTAATGGCAAAGTCACAATGGCTACTGAGAGAGCTAGGGAGGTACAACAAAATAATTATAATTATAATAATAATAATAATAATAATAATAATAATAATAATAATAATAATAATAATAATAATAATAATAATAATAATAATAATAATAATAATAATAATAATAATATTTAATAATAAGAAGAAGAAGAAGAAGAAGAAGAAGAAGAAGAAGAAGAAGAAGAAGAAGAAGAAGAAGAAGAAGAAGAAGAAGAAGAAGAAGAAATTATATATATATATAAATAAATAAATATTATAAATAAATCATAAATATATAAATAAAATAAATAAATATATAAAAATAGATTTTTATTTAGTATTTTTTATTTATACATTTAAAAAAAAAAGTATGTATTACTGTAAAACTTAATCTTGTTATTATCTAGAATCCGTTATATTTTGGTATTATCAGAAGATTATCAGAAGACACTTCTCATTCAATATCTTTGCATAGTGATATAGATTTCCCAGATAAAGCAGTGATTCTCAAAGTGAGAGCCAGCTGCCGCGTCCGTCTTCGGGGTTCCCAGGGCCAATTGAATTTGGTCGTTAACACTTTGAGTGCCAAGGGTCCGGTTCCCCCGGAAGCGTGTAGCCTTTTTACAACGCATCAGCGTTTCCGGCGCTCTGATTGGCCAGGTCATGTGACATGTGCGCCCAATAGCGTGTTTGCCCATTTCCGCGTCGAACAGCCTGCAAACTACCTGGCGTTCTATCGCCATGCTCTAAGACAAACTCTAACCTTAACCAACTTCGAAAGAGTGCCTAAGCTTAACTGGCGAAAGAACTTGCCGTCACGCTCTAAGACAAACTCTAACCTTAACCAACTTCGAAGAGTGCCTAAGCTTAACCAGTGTAGAAACTTGCCGTCCCACGTTTGGCGCTCATGTCACATGACCTGGCCAATCAGAGCGCAAAACGGGAACCCGGAAACGCGGATGCGTTGTAAAAAGGCTTCAAGCGCCCCGGAACCCCGTTGCGTGCCACCACCCACTTCAATGATAGAGCTCTCATATTTGCGAACGCATAAACAATATCTTAAATTATGGCTATGTGTCTAATATGGCCGTCGCTTATCAATGACTTGTTTGCAGTCAACATTGTCGAAACGGATTATTATTATTATTTATTTTTCTTCTGTTTTTCTGATTTCTCAGATTTTCTCCCCGTCCCAATTAGTCGTTGTGCCAATTCCACCCCCTCCCCTACCTGGCTGATGTATGCATGTTCTCCCACGAGTCGGTACAAGGGGCGTCCCGAGTCGATCGCAAGCTTCCTCCGAGATGTGCGCCGACAGCCAGTGGCGTCTTTTCACTTGGCAGCGAGGACTCTCATTGGTGAAGTGTAACGCGTGGGAGGGCACGCTATCTCCACCAAGTCCTGCCCCGCTTAGCAAGTGCCGAGACCTGACCTGCCACCAGCTTGGACCTGCTGTCCACAACGCCAGATTCCCACCCGCCAGCTTCCCCACTCCCTAATACTGCCAATTGTATTAGTGTGAACGGCCAGCCAAGCTGGTGGCAACGCCGAGAGCTGGACTCGAACCCAGCATCTCCTGCGTTTGTGACGAGCGCAATCTCCGCTACGCCACGAAACAGATTGTTTTTTAATCGGTTAATTTTCGTTTTATACCATTTTGAAAAACGCTTGTTTCTTGAAAGTTTCAGAAAATTTCTGAAGATTCTGTGATAATCGCCCTTTACTGGAATATACTGGAATACACAAAAAAAGTTTAAATTTTTCGGCCTATAAACGCTAGATTATCGATAGTATATGTGTACTTATGCACGCTAGGGAAGCGGGCTGAAAAATCTATTCTCTTATTTCCTGATCAGCACACACACACACACACATACACACATACTGTAGGGCCCACGTTGATATATCTGTGAAAAAAGCTCTGATTATCCCAAGACTGGTCAAATAGATTCCTTACCTCAGATTAGATGTTCTCCAAAAAGATTAGGTAGTCTTACCCCGAAAATGCGATCGTTAGAAAACGCTTGGTTTATGTCCGGTAAAGTAAGCCACTGTGATCGTTACAGAAACATGTTTCAGGTTCTGTAAAATAGACATAGGGGGTCCTTACCTTAGCCAGAAGGTACTCCAAAAAGAATAATTCCAATGATCCCATCGGCGATCGCGATTACTCGTTTATATGTAATTACACGTGTTTATGGGAAACTATAGGTTTTGAGGCTAGCAGATCTGCTAGCGATTGCTTTGCAAGAGCTCCTCCCCCTCAGAGTGAGTCTTGATAGTCCAGTTCATTCATTGTCTCTACTGATCCCTTTCTATCAGAGTTAAAAAGGTAGGCGATACTGCCACCTCTGAGATTCTATCAGCATTGCAATTCCAACGTAGGCAAATAAGCCAGGGACGGCTACAGTGATCCGGATGATAGTTTAGAACGGGGATCAAAGGAAAAAGATCAAAGGATCCAAAAACGAGTTTACTCGTTATTGGCGCTCAAGTGTTGGCGGGCAATAACGAGTTTACAATGAGCTAAGCGCTTTGAGCGTCTAGAAAAGGGCTCATTATAAATGTAATGATCGTTCATTCATATTCTGATCATAGGCTTCACTGTTCCTACTGTATCTCCCCACCAGCGCTGCTGTAAAAAGCCTGTCACTTTAACCCTTTCACTACCACACTACCAAAGGGTTAACCCTTTCACCACGACAATACAGAAGGTATGTAGTGTGGTAGTGAAAGGGTTAACCTTCTGTAGTGTGGTAGTGAAAGGGTTCAACACTGAGTCTAGTTTGTGACAAACACACATCCTGAGTTACTGTTCAGCTGATCGTGGAAAAGATGTGTTCATAGACATAATTGAAACGTTGTGCTCTGGGGGCGAAAAAGGACAAAATGTGTTCATTCCTAAAGTGGAAACACAAATGACACACCCGGCCTTACACCGTGGCTCTGTAAGCTGCTGTCAGAATTGACTGAATGTTGTGGCTAGAATTCTTTTTGGGTGGGGCCCTGGCTGCTCTGTAATAGAAAATGACCAGAAATGCTGCTGTTTTTGTATGTGCTTACATCATGGCTTTAAGACACTCTGTACAAGGAGGACAAACCCTTTTAAAAATGAACTTTTACAGACTTTTTTGGAGCATATCATAAAATATGATATTCTATCCTATAACCATCCTACCCTACCTCTATCCCATCCTATCCTACCCTATCCTATTTTACCCTATCCCATCCCACAAGAACAGATCACTAACGCTGTGGCGTCCTTGACGAAGACGGACAGGAGCACTTGGATTGGTCCCCGGGGCGCGGCTCACGTTGACGCCCTATCTGCTCCCGGCTGCCCATGGGGGGAAGGACGACGGGATGGGTTAGGCGCAGAGACTCTATCGCATCGGCGACTGAGGAAAGACAATGCATGTGTGTGTGTGTGTGTATATCCCGGCCGCTCCAATATTGCATGTCCAGTTCGTTGCATGCTGATTAAAGACCCACTAGAGGTCCTGCATTATTATAAATAAAAAATCCTATCCCATCCTACTCTATCCTACCCTATCCCACCCTACCCTATCCCATCCTATCCTACCCCATCCTACCCTATCCCATCCTACCCTATCCCATCCTACTCTATCCTATCCTACCCCATCCTACCCTATCCCATCCTACCCTATCCCATCCTACTCTATCCTATCCTACCCCATCCTACCCTATCCCATCCTACTCTATCCTATCCTACCCCATCCTACCCTATCCCATCCTACTCTATCATATCCTACCCCATCCTACCCTATCCCATCCTACTCTATCCTATCCTACCCCATCCTACCCTATCCCATCCTATCCCATCCTACTCTATCCCATCCTACCCTATACCATCCTACCCTATTCCATCCTACCCTATCACATCCTACCCTATCACATCCTATCCTACCCTATCCCATCATATCCTACTCTATCC
The DNA here is from genome assembly GCF_963971535.1 of Notolepis coatsorum. Lineage (NCBI taxonomy): Eukaryota > Metazoa > Chordata > Actinopteri > Aulopiformes > Paralepididae > Notolepis > Notolepis coatsorum. The sequence continues at coordinate 119,025,417 of NC_140171.1, read as the reverse complement.
TATCCTACCCTATCCCATCCTAAACTATCCTATCCCACCCTATTATATTCTATGCTACCCTATCCTATCTTACCCTACCCTATCACATCCTATCCTATCCTATTCTAGTCCATTCAAGTCATCCTATAATTGTATTACTTTAGATGTATTACTGTTGATAGATATGGTACTCACCACTGCATCCTCGATGATACAGTGGGTTGGTCTTCTCTGGCAGAGAGGCAACATAAGCATTGATATCTGTTTATCTATGAAGCCATTACTGGGCACTTATGTTCTTATATCAGTGTTGCTAGATTGGAAGTGAACTGTGGCCCCTGTCTGACCTGCTCAAATGACTGGCTGATGCTTAAGGTCCCCAGAGTGCAGACTGAGCTTGGAAAGTCAGCCTTTTGTTTTAATGCTCCAGCTGACCAGCTTGTTTGAATGATCTTGAGCTCCCGCTATAGAAATCAATACTCAATACAGTAACTTCAGTAGTTTTTAATGTTGATATTTCTTAATTCTTTTCAACTGTGTTCTTGCCCTACTTATTCAATGTCTACGTAGTACCTATCTAAATAGATTTTTATTTTCCTTTATTTCTATCGCTGTGTTGACCTGTTCTAACGTGCCTGTAACCTCGACGGCATTGGAAACGAGGTTTCTCTCGAGAACAAACAAAGATGTGTAATGAAATGAAAACGATCCCCCGGCCTCTTCCACTGGACTCACCGTGGTTGCGCAGGTGCTCCACCATGTGCCGCACCACCAGGGGCACGCCGTCCTCCGCCAGGCCCAGCTCGTGCAGCTCCGACAGGGACACTCCGAACAGCCTCCCCCCCTTGGCCTCCGTGGCCCTGGGCCTCAGCATGGGCAGCTGCACCATCCTCTTCATGTCCTGCTTCACCTGCACGGCCGCCTTGTGGTGCTGCGGAGAGCGGAGAGCAGGAGTTAGCCACCGGTCAGTGGTCTCTAAGTACACACCCCTACAAGACCCCTACGCTCTGCATCTTCTGGCCCGCTCCTATCCCGACTCCTGGGGGGGGGGTCATCGAAGCGAAGCCGGCTATTCGGTGAAACACACTTCTTCAATCAATATCTGAAATCAAATACTAACCTTTGTTTTACTATTATGCACTTTGCTACTAAGTAATCCACCTTGCCTATATTACTACTATATTATATAGTACTATATTACTACTATATTACTATGCTAATCTGTCTATACCACTATGCACTCAAGTTCGACACTGTTTGACGAACAATCTTACTTACCCCTAGCTGCCAAGTTGTACCCTTCCTGCTGACTTGTTGTTGTACAGAACTTGTAAGTCGCTTTAGATAAAAGTATCAACTAAATGTTGACTGAATTACTAAATGTAAATGTAAAATAAATGTCCTGTGAAAGAGTCTCAGTCTGCTGCTCCATCGCTTGGATGATACACACACACACACACACACACACACACACACAAAACACACACACACACACACACACACACACACACACACACACACACACACATTTATACATACACACCTCAAACTCACACACTCACACGCATGCTGCTGACACATTCACACACGCTGACATGCTTCACACTCTCACACACAGAGAGAGAGAGAAGAGAGAGAGAGAGAGAGAGAGAGAGAGAGAGAGAGAGAGAGAGAGAGAGAGAGAGAGAGAGAGAGAGAGAGAGAGAGAGAGAGAGAGAGAGAGAGAGAGAGAGAGGGCTGTCGACTGTTGCTACGACGAAGATTTGGTTACCATGCAACACCTTGAGCTGAGGGGAGGGCAGAACACACACACACACACACACACACACACACACACACAGGAAGTCAATATTAAGAATAGAATATATAAATACAATTTAAATTCAAATTAAATGTTTCTATATACAGTATGTCAGTTTGTCTTTGTCTCTTTCACTCACACACACACACACACACATGCACGCACGCACACACACACACGCACACATTTAAGTGTGTAATTGATTGAATGACAAGAAAAGAGGGAGGGTGAAGAATGGAAAGTCACCTGTCAAGGGTGTGTGTGACAGCATGTGGAATGGATAGGGAGGTTCTACAGGGGACAAGGTTTTATTGGAGCGCTGCTCAGGTTGATTTACTAAGCAAACAGCCCAGCTCGACTACACTGCTGTTTATGGTTCAGTGTACATTAGAAATACAGTGTCTTCACTGTATCTACAGTCTTGGAATAGAGAACAGAATAGAATAGAACGTTACCACACACATAGGGGACATATCCCATGTTTCTGCATTGTACTGTATAGTATATAGTATATTGTATTGTAACTCAGTTACTTTTCTACTCTGCATTGTACATTGTATATATGTATATATTGTACACTTTTGTCTACGTACTTGACTTCTATTTTATACTTACTATACTTATTTTATACTTATCTATTTTTATCTAGCACAATCTCTGGAGCGTAACAGAAAGAAGCATTTTATATAAAAGTATTCTGTACTTCTGTATGACAACTAATAAAGAAACTTGAAACTTGAAACTTGAATGTTATCCACATGTTATCTTAATATCGTGTGTATGTATGTTGTTGGACCACAGGAAGACTAGCTGCCGCTTAGGCGTCAGCTAATGGGGATCCGTTTAAATAAACAATTAAACATATTAGGGAAAATGGTATTTGTCTAGTCTTTGTATGGATTTGGTCTGAAATGTTATTTAGGTGTTGGGGAAAATGTAGACATAATGTGAAGGCTACTCCTTGCGGTTTGGCCAGGGTTTGAAGTCTTCAGATTAACAAGTCTAAAAAAACTAGTTGTTCAGAATTGGCTCCCCTCGAAGATGTCAATGGGATGACAATGGGAACACAAACAAGGCATTTCTATCAGTTAATTCCCCAACATTTTTTGAATACACAAATGTGTCTGGGGGAACTGATTCACTCAGCATGAATGGACTATAAGTCAATAAAAACAATACACACAAAAAAAAACATTAAAAAGAAATATATATATATATATTTTTTTTTAATTTTGATTAATTTAGATTATAATCGATTCTAACATTTTCAAATCGATGCAGTTGAATCGTCACATTAGAATCGATGCATTTTGATTAATCGATGCATCGTTACACCCCTAGTGGTAATGTAGGTTGGTTAAACACTGGAAAAGCATGACATGACTGTTCTACTGTGACTTGTTTACAAGATCCAGTAATAATAATTATTCAACAAATGATTATGTTTTTTAACACATTTCTCATATCAACACAGCAACAGCAGAGTTGACACATAGCAACCGTTGTCTCTTCCATTTGCACCCTCATTGACTAAACATTGTAAGCCAGGGTATAAGCGTGCACACACAAACACACCTCTTGCTGCTCTCAAATAGTGACATACGCGTGTAGCATATACACAGTTGGTTGGTGTGTGTGTGTGTGTGTGTGTGTGTGTGTGTGTGTGTGTGTGTGTGTGTGTGTTCACCAGCTGCTAGGTGCTGGTATCTGATCCTGGCTTTCGCCCAGGAAACTGTGCCACCTGTTGTCGCTCTCTCTTCTTCATACACACAGACACACACACATGTTGTCGCTCTCTCTTCTTCATACACACAGACACACACACATGTTGTCGCTCTCTCTTCTTCATACACACAGACACACACACATGTTGTCGCTCTCTCTTCTTCATACACACAGACACACACACATGTTGTCGCTCTCTCTTCTTCATACACACAGACACACACACATGTTGTCGCTCTCTCTTCTTCATACACACAGACACACACACATGTTGTCGCTCTCTCTTCTTCATACACACAGACACACACACACACGTGTTGTCGCTCTCTCTTCTTCATACACACAGACACACACACACACATGTTGTCGCTCTCTCTTCTTCATACACACACACACACGTGTTGTCGCTCTCTCTTCTTCATACACACAGACACACACACATGTTGTCGCTCTCTCTTCTTCATACACACACACACACACACGTGTTGTCGCTCTCTCTTCTTCATACACACACACACACGTGTTGTCGCTCTCTCTTCTTCATACACACAGACACACACACACACGTGTTGTCGCTCTCTCTTCTTCATACACACACACACACACATGTTGTCGCTCTCTCTTCTTCATACACACACACACACATGTTGTCGCTCTCTCTTCTTCATACACACACACACACACACACGTGTTGTCGCTCTCTCTTCTTCATACACACACACACACGTGTTGTCGCTCTCTCTTCTTCATACACACAGACACACACACACACGTGTTGTCGCTCTCTCTTCTTCATACACACAGACACACACACACACGTGTTGTCGCTCTCTCTTCTTCATACACACAGACACACACACATGTTGTCGCTCTCTCTTCTTCATACACACAGACACACTGACACACACATGTTGTCGCTCTCTCTTCTTCATACACACAGACACACACACATGTTGTCGCTCTCTCTTCTTCATACACACAGACACACTGACACACACATGTTGTCGCTCTCTCTTCTTCATACACACAGACACACACACATGTTGTCGCTCTCTCTTCTTCATACACACAGACACACAAACATGTTGTCACTCTCTCTTCTTCATACACACAGACACACACACATGTTGTCGCTCTCTCTTCTTCATACACACAGACACACACACATGTTGTCACTCTCTCTTCTTCATACACACAGACACACACACGTGTTGTCGCTCTCTCTTCTTCATACACACAGACACACAAACATGTTGTCGCTCTCTCTTCTTCATACACACACACACACGTGTTGTCGCTCTCTCTTCTTCATACACACAGACACACACACATGTTGTCGCTCTCTCTTCTTCATACACACACACACACACGTGTTGTCGCTCTCTCTTCTTCATACACACACACACACGTGTTGTCGCTCTCTCTTCTTCATACACACAGACACACACACACACGTGTTGTCGCTCTCTCTTCTTCATACACACACACACACACATGTTGTCGCTCTCTCTTCTTCATACACACACAGACACACACACATGACACGTGTTGTCGGCGCTCTCTCTTCTTCATACACACAGACACACACACACACGTGTTGTCGCTCTCTCTTAGAGCCATATGAAATCCGTTTAATTTTTTTCCAAATTCCATTTTATTTTTTTCCAAATTCCGTTTTTTCCGTTTTAATATTTCAGAATTCTGTATTTTGCTTTGTACGCTCATTTTACCATCAGAAATAGTGTCTAATAAGTGGGAATGAATAAATGTCCACAATTTAATAAGATATAACAGTCCATTTAATAGGGCTGTCTTAAATACTTCGAAGCTTCGTTCGATGGGCATGGGATTCGAATATGAAAATAAAATTCGATTATTAAAAAAAAAAAAAAGATATATATATTTTTGCAAAATCAACTCTGCCTCTCTTTGTTAACTACAAACAAGAAATGCTGTTTGTTATTTAAGATGAGGTCGGACTCGGCACTGACAGATTTGTGTTCATTGTGCTGCTTTTATAAAGCCTCAAATGACGGCTTACAATATTTCATGAAAGCAAAGTGTTTTGTTTGTCTAAGATTTAAAAAGGTTTAAACTTTACAGCACTGACAAAGTTGAACAAAGTGCTGTACAAGTCCCACAACATAAAAAAAAAAAAAAAAGTAAAAAGAAAAAAAAACGTTTATAGTTGATTCCATTTTTATTGCTCAATTCCGCGATTCCGTCCGCGATTCCATGATCACGGATTCCATATGGCTCTACCTCTCTTCTTCATACACACACACACATGTGTTGTCGCTCTCTCTTCTTCATACACACACACACACATGTGTTGTCGCTCTCTCTTCTTCATACACACACACACACACACACACACATGTGTTGTCGCTCTCTCTTCTTCATACACACACACACACACACATAGGCCTGCCGCGATAAGCAATAAATCGATTAATTGCCGCGATAATTAAAATGAATGCAATGATTTTGACGGGCGCGATTAATTGCTATTTGCGCGTTTGTTTTAATGAGGCGGACCCAGTGCCCCTTGTCAGTCACTGTCCGTGTTGGGAGGCGGGCCGCTGGCTTTACTACAGAGCACAGCACAGGACTGAACACAGACACAGTTTTCAATCAATCAATCAATAACAACATTAACGAGACCCTCGTTGTGTCTATTCTGCTAACGTTACCTCTCATTGTGTCTATTCTACAAGCGTTAACGTTAGCTAGGCTGTCTATGCTAACGTTAACGAGCATTAGGCTAACAAGCTGTAACGTTACCAGTCGCGTCTATTTGCTAACGTTAGCATTAGGTAATAACCGGTTTAAAATGGATGGTGATTACCTCACGTTGTGTCTATTCTACTAGCATTAACGTTACTCATACAAACAATCAATAGCGAGTTATATTGATCACGCTATGTACGATAGCCATGCTAAAACGCTAGCACAACATTAGCACCTAACCTAACAACAAGCCTTAACAAGTCAGCGATCTTTTTGCGAGACTAAACTCTCCGCTCGGTGGCAAATTGTGTTGATGTCGGTTTTGTTTAATCAATAAATGAGGCAGAATACACAGTGACTGTATCCTTTGTTTATTGCACTTGTGCCTGCTGCAAACATAATGATTATGAAATCCTAGAGACGCGTCTCTATTCAGTGGTCTGCAGTGTTTCACGTGACTTTTCTGGTACCCAAAAAGTACCTGAAATAATCACAACAATACTTCCGGTCCGGTCGGTGGGCTTCAAAATAAAAGTCTTAAACACCGGAAAAGACGGAGCGGTGGGCTTCAAAATAAAAGTTTTGGGAAATAAATTTCTCCAAAAAAAAAAATCTCTAACCGGTCGCAATAATATCGCTTATCGCGATATTTTCGGGGGCAATTAATCGCCCAGCAAAATGTGTTATCGTGGCAGGCCTACACACACACACGTGTTGTCACTCTCTCTTCTTCATACACACACACACACACACACACACGTGTTGTCGCTCTCTCTTCTTCATACACACAGACACACACACACACACACGTGTTGTCACTCTCTCTTCTTCATACACACACACACACACACACACACACACGTGTTGTCGCTCTCTCTTCTTCATACACACAGACACACACACACACACGTGTTGTCACTCTCTCTTCTTACACACAGACACACACACATGTTGTCACTCTCTTCTTCATACACACAGACACACACATGTTGTCACTCTCTCTTCTTCATACACACAGACACACACACACATGTTGTCACTCTCTCTTCTTCATACACACAGACACAGACACACACGTGTTGTCACTCTCTCTTCTAACACACAGACACACACACGTGTTGTCACTCTCTTCTAACACACAGACACACACACGTGTTGTCGCTCTCTTCTTCATACACACAGACACACACACACATGTGTTTGGAAATAACTCACGTGGGGAAACTATACCTCCACATTCAAGCATTCACAGAATTTATACAAGATAATAAGTGCAATGATAATACTTCTACAGTATCCAGTACTACAGTACCATGATGCTCTTGTTTCTGTTGAATTGTTCACTCATTCATTAACTGAGGCAGCTAGAAATACTAAGGCAAATACTAAATACTAACTGAGGCAGCTAGAAGGCCCAACGATACGATATTATGATGATACTAGCGACACAATACTATAATATCACGTTATATATTGCGATATATTACCTTTTTTCAACTGCAAATGATGTCCCCAACGTAATGTTGTATTGTGGTATTTTTTGTGTTAGAATAAGTGTTAGATAGCTCTACATTCCACTCTGCAGTAAACAGAAAATGTATTTTCTGGTATCCTGTTCCCACTTTATCCAATCATGAGAGATTTCTTATTTCAGGAAATCTTGCAGACTTAGCTTACAGATTATTTGACTATTTTCAAGCACATACTGTATTTGCTTAAACAAAACAAAAAGAAACGTCTTTTGTAATGTCTGTGGCAATATAATTTAATTTATATTCTGTTTTTATTATTTCTATTATTTCTATTTATTGTCATTATTGTTATTATTATTATTATTGCTATTATTGTCCTGTGAAGTCTTGTTTATTATTATTATTATTATTATTATTATTATTATTATTATTATTATTATTATTATTATTATTATTATTATTATTATTATTATTATTATTATTATTATTATTATTATTACTACTACTACTGTATTGTGTTTTGTCTTGTTTCATGTGAAGGAAAAAATATTTTTTTTGAAAACCTTTATCAAAAACTCATTTTCTGTTTACTGCAGAGTGGAGGGACTGGGAGACCCATGTTACTGACCAAAGTATATCAGTGATTGCTGTCGGAATGTAGAGCTATTCTTTTAACAGCAGGTGGCCAAGTGGCTGATGAAAAGTGTCCCATTATAGATTATGGTGACACTTTGTTTCACACACACAACTAAAATGTAACACAAGGATATGATTTTTTTTCTTACCTTTGTCCAGTATTTTAAAAGAAAGAAGAAAAAAAATATCCCTGTTGCCTATACTCATAACTCATAACTACCTACCTCTCACAGTGGTGGTGAAGGAGGCAATTTCCACCTTACATTGTGGGGAGCGCTTTGAGTCTAGAGAGAAAAGCGCTATATAAATGCACCTCAAACTATAGTAACTATAGTAACTATAGTAACTATATAACACTGTAAAATAGCCATGTACAATAATACTGTATATACATCTGTTTGGATATATCTGCATACATTCCTGTTTACATACCTGTATATAGGCTACTATCTATATCCCTTACCTACTCATACTAGTTATACCACTGGCCAGTATATGGCTTACTAGCATAGTGTATTTATCATAGTGTATCACTATACATAATAATACTGTACAACACATTATCACATTTACTCAGTAACTTGTTATATACTGTATATTACATTTAATCCCTTGTTACACTGTATATTGAAAATAAGATAATCGATTTTTCAGCCCGCTTCTCTAGCGTGCATAAGTACACATATACTATCGATAATCTAGCATTTATTTGAAAACTATTCATAAATAGGCCGAAAAATGACAATGTGTTTTGTGTATTCCAGTAAAGCGTGATTCCTGCAGAATATTATTTTTTTCTGGAAGTTTAAAAAAAACAAGCGTTTTTCATAATGGTATAAAACGGAAATTAACTGATTAAAAAACAATCCGTTTCGACAATGTTGACTGGAAACAAGTCATTGATAAGCGATGGGCATATTAGACACATAGCCATAATTTAAGATATAGTTTATGCGTTCGCAAATGTGCTCGCTCTCTCATTGAATAGAGCGTTGGCAATCCAGAGCTAACCCGTGCGCCCCCTGCTGGCACTCAAAGTGTTAATGCACTTTACTGTTACCTTGCACTCTGGTACTTCTGGTACTACTTATTGTACTGTTGTACTGTACTTGTGCTGTACGATGACAATACATTTTTATCTAATCTAATATAAAGTGAAGTGCAACCACCCAGTCAAACTGTGTGCCATGCAATCAGGGACATATCGTTAGCATCTCTGGTACAAGTTATTTTTGTATGCCAGAAATAAGTGTCTAGAAGCACTTATACTTAAATCGTTAGGTTATGACTATAACCAAGTTCTGTTAGTATAGCGACGCTCGGCATCGCTCTCTGCACTATCTCGCATACGTGCACGCGCACTGAATAAAGACCACAATGTACCTTTAATCCCAATATTCGTCTGACCACACCCCTATCAGCTTACCCATATAAGCAGGGGTGGGGCCACCCACTCTCCTCCTTCCCAAGCTTTCGCCACAAGGCGAGGTCAAAGGCTGCAGCGCCGTCGGATGCCGAGCATCGCTATACTAACAGAACTTGGTTATAGTCATAACCTAACGTTCTGTATCGTATCGCTCTCGCTCGGCATCGCTCTCTGCACAAGGGAGGCCGAGCGAGAGCCAACGGCCGACAAATACACCCCGCTGACAGCCCCCCACAAACCATCAGAACAGGGAGGGCCTAATGGCGGGCACCCCCCCTATTAGGGGCTTCACGGGAGGGCGACGGACCCGACCGTGCGAAGAGGCACTCAAGCAACTCAACGCACAGGGTGAGCAGACCGTGGCTTGACCCCACGACTACACACACGCACAACCCGCATGCCACCCGGGAACGAACGGAGGAACAACCTCGTTACTGCCCCCAGAATCACGGGGTCAAGGGCAAACCCAACCCCGTGGCAAGGCCGTAGCAGCGGAGCACGAAGGAAGACCCAGACCCACCAAAAGGACTGGACTCCCTAGAATGGGGGCCCGGAGAAGTCCATGATGCCAGCATCAAGACCCCACCAGGTGGGCACGTAGTGCCCCGCCCCCCACATCGCCAGCGTATTCGGACAAAGGCCCCTCAGTTACTGCACCTGGTATTCCCAGGCGGAATCCCATCCAAGTACTAACCAGGCCAGAACCTGCTTAGCTTCCGAGATCGGACGAGATCGGGCGTGTTCAGGTTGGTATGGCCGTAAGCCGAGCGGGCCCTGTCCCCCCAATAGTACACCGCCTGGCACACTGACCCTGCAGAACAGGCAGTCAGCATGGCCGTAAGCACACAAAAAAGGTTAACCAACGGAAGCAGGCAGCGCACCGGGGAAAAACCAGGCAACAGGCTGTTAACCCTAGCCTGGAGACTGCGGACGAGACAGGCGCCAGAGGGGACAGCTGAACACAGCCGCCCCGGCGGAAGGAGCGTAAGCTGGCGGTGTTGCATGACCAAGCCTCCATTTAAAAACCCCCACCCAGAGGGGTCGAGGCAGAGAAGGCTGACACGATTGGCAGACGTCATGAACGTGCAGGGGCACCCTCAAACGGTGAACCCGGGAGTTGACACTGCTCCAACACACCAGGGAATCAACCACCTCGGTGTTACCCAATGCGGTGGTTGTTCCTATAACCCCTCAAGAAAAAACTCCAAAACACACCTGCGGGTATACACCGGCTATACCGCAGTACAAGTGTTTCAGTTTCCAAAAAGGGTTAACCCAGGCCTACGGGTCGCAAACATCACTTCGGACCGGGCCTGGCGGTACGGGAAGCACAGGGTCACCAGAGGAGGTCAAAAAACCACCCCCACAGGCCCCTCTTCGCCATGCGTGAGAGAGGAGCGAAAAATAATGGAGAACCAGCCCCTAAGCACACCGTACCTGGTATTCCCCGGCGGTCTCCCAACCAAGTACTAACCAGGACCAACCTGTGTAGCGGCCGAGATCCGACGAGATCGAGCGCGTACAGAATGGCATGGCTGTAAGCCATGACGACAGTGCTGAGTAAAAACATACCCAACCAGGGTCTCCATAGCGCTTAACCCTGTGACACCCAGACCGACCTGGCATTTTTCCCCCTGAAAAAAGCCCAAGTCCCTCAGGGTACCAGAACAGCAGATCTGCATCCCCGGCGGACAACGGGTTCAACTGATCTGGACCAGCGTGACCAGAACCAGTCCCGTGCCCTAACCACGCCGACATGCCTAGTCCAGGAGAAGGGCAGATATGCGTGTTGATCTTAACATGAAAAGAAGGCGCCACCCAGACGTTCGGACGAACCGCGCCTGGTGGCCCACCCCAAGGGCGTGAGACCCCACCACATATGTTCAGATCCATCCCGTCATCATCCCCCAGACATGAACGAGAATCCGTCGACAACCCACCCAGGTCATGGGATGTGGTCGTCGGAAGAGGAAAAACCCCCATCTCAGTTGCTTTATAAAAACGCTGTTTCAACCACAAGCAACCAAGGCGTGCCAGTCAATCGCCTGTTTACAGCGAGCTAGCACTATACGTGCGTCGGGACACACCCCCATCAATGAACAGGCTATTTAGACCTGTCATTGAATCCCCAAGGCGCCCAGGGGAACGACAAGAGGGGTGTGACACTCCCTAACTCCAACACTTCTGGAATAGAAAGAAGGAAGCATCAACAGTATGTATCCCAGTCTACACAGCCGGGGTAAAAAAAAATCACATTTTTACATCCCACCACCCTCCCATAGGAAAGAGACGGGGATCCCCAGAGAGACTTCCCACGCGAGCTGTACAGATTGAAAAGAATATATTGCACCTTGAGCCATGTAAAAAACTGGTTTTAGGGCCTCCGGGGAAGAGGCACTGAACCCATACACACTCAATAAACGAATTGAATCGAATATACATACAATAGAAAAGGACCCTTCTAGAGGGTCCACTCACTTTGACAATCTGAGGAGGAAGGCTCTGTACTCTGATGGAGGCTTCCTCACATGGAAGAAGGAGTCCGAACTCACAGAAGGCCTGAATAGGCGCTTGGTGAGGAGGAGCCCTGACCACCCCCCCTGAAAACAGATCCATCACATGGACCTGAACAGCACACGGGAGTCCTACCAACAGAGACGCGCACGGTGACGTACTCTATGGCGGGGGAATTCCTGCGGTGCACACGCCCAATATACCAGGCCGTGGGACCAGGAACTCCCTCCCCCCCCCCCCCCCCCCCCCCCCCCCCCCCCGTAACGTGCCGAACCGCCACGTGACGGGAACCTTGAAGGACAGGGGGTGTACCCCTGACCGACAGAACAATGGGGAGAGGAAAGGTTACCAGTTCACCCCTTTACGACCCCACACCCATGATACGATGTAACGACAAAAAGAGAATATGACACAGTCATAGTCAGCTCTATGAAGCGTTTCACAGCTCCACACAGCGCATGAGCTAACCTGCTATCTGATTTTTACTAAGGAAAAACACAGAATAGAGAGGGCTCTAAGAACCCCGGTCCAACATACACATGTGCTTCCGTGGCCAGTACAACCCAGTTGTAGGTCACATGACACACACAACCCATCATCACCTACAAAAGGCAAAAACACTCAACAGAGGAACGCCGTTTTTTTCACAATGAGAGAATACATCATTCTTGATTAGTATCGACCACAGGCCTTGCTAAGCACACATGACAGCAACCAAACCAATTTCCCTTTAGGAAATAAGTTTCTCCAGCAGATTTAGCACAACCTCAGCAATCAAGCTAAGAGTTACATCGTATCCCTACCACACAAAAGACACAATTAATGCACAACATGTCTGATAGGAGGATGAAAAAGTCCCCAGGGAACCGGGGGGGAAACACAATCCTCCTATTTTACCCTCAATACGGCCAGTTAAAACAGGAAAACCTGTTAATGTGTGAACACACTGTTCATTGTCATTACAGTCTGAGAAAGAACATTCTTTTACTCACTTGTCACCAAGCATAGCTTCATAGGTTAGTTACCTTAGTTGTGAGTACACGGCCGTGTTTCTCACACAACAACCAGATCATTACATCCCGTTTGCACGGAGAAGCTAACTGCCAGTGACAAAAACAGCTCACACATAACCCGCAACGTATCCTAAATGCATTGTAGCAACACACGTTTTGGGAAAAACACCGTTATTCACAATACATTTAGCAAAGTAAAACCAGAAGACGTGTTATGAGGTCTGGTCAACCCCGTTCCTACCCGGAACGCAGATCAGCGAAGTGCAGTCACAGACACCGTAGGAACACAGCCGCTCCTGTGTTGTCCGAACTGGGCAGCGTCACCGCCCCAACCCGCACTACAGTCCCCTGTTGATGCAACCTTGCCGTCCTGGCTCAGGGCAGGGTCGACGAAAACATCCCCTGTCAAGGATGACGTCGTGGTCAAGAGTGTAAAACATGTTAAAATCAAAGCACGTTCAACAGAATAGCATCAAGCTAACGGCCGCTCCAACCGTTCGGGTGCTACTGCTTCTGCTCGCGAGACGCCGATCTAACGACGCACGCGATCAGAAGCGAGCTCACGGCGGCGCGCGAGAAGCTAAGCTACCCCGCGCCAGGCCATGGCCATAGCAGCAAGCTAACGTTACCTAGCGACCACGACATGCTAGCCCCGCAGCTAACAGCTGACTGGCTAATAGTAGGCCCTAAGCAGGCCATGCAGCGATCCAGCAGGCTAACGCAGCAGTTAACAGCTGACTGGCTAACCGTAAGCTATGAACATGTAAACAATGACATAACACTCACCCAGACAGGCCGCCGTTCTGAACCTCTCCTCACTTTTTAAGAGAAAAGAGAAAACAAGATGTCAACACCGCTTCACAACGGTGACTTTACCACATCCGACGGAATCAGCACAGTACCAACTGGCCTGTGTAGCTGACTTTGAACATGAATCTGCCGCTATCGCACATTACATGCACATATCCCCTCGTGAAGGAATACTCTCATTTGGATATGAAAGATGGGGCCTTAACACGGTGACAGAGAGAATCCACTCGTCCAGAACACACAGGGATCACCAGTGTCAATGGTCGCGGCCCACTAGTTAAAACTATAATGGTCTTCAGACCAAGGCCTTCTGTCGCCTAGGTGGCTGAACAAAGGACCCTAGCCTGGGGCCGGTTTCCATAAACTTTGTCAAGTAGCCCCCATAGCACTAACAGACAAGTGGAGCCCGCCAGCAAACACTACTCACCCAACCTGGAACGCACCGCTTCTCACAACAGCGGCATGTCCGACAGTTCAGCTGTGGCCTGACAGGTTTCACCCCAACAAACACAGCAAGGAACTGCAGTTGAGAAGCATGCAGCGGCGTGCTCCCAATACGAAAACCGGTGGAGGGTTTTTAGAATGATCATCATCTTCCAGACACTCCAGTACGAAGACAATATCGCCGTATTTTCTCGAAAATAGTGAGAGAGAAAATAAAGATATGATGTCAACGTATCCTTGTTTCCCAAAGCTGCTCCTAAACCTTTCTTCCATCATGGTGTCAAGTGTGGGGATCTACCGAGGCACTTCTTCCTTGTGGTGAAAGCGAGAAGGAGGAGAGTGGGTGGCCCCACCCCTGCTTATATGGGTAAGCTGATAGGGGTGTGGTCAGACGAATATTGGGATTAAAGGTACATTGTGGTCTTTATTCAGTGCGCGTGCACGTATGCGAGATAGTGCAGAGAGCGATGCCGAGCGAGAGCGATACGATACAGAACTATTATAAGGAAATGTCAAGTTTACACCACAGTAAAGCAAGAGTGATCGGTTGCTATGGGAGATTAACATTGGTTTAACCTGTGCTAGCTAGTGTAGCAGCCAGGTGATCAATAGTCACAATTGTGGCAGAGGTTTTTGAAACACAAGAATTAACTGAATTGTAGCAAACTAGTTTCATTACTTGTTTGTCAACTAGCTAGCTGGATTTAACATTTTGATGTCCGATTGTCTGTCAGGCTAATTGACTCCCATTAATTCCAGCTGCAATTCTGGTCCCATGTAGAGGAATACTTCCTCATAAATACAAGGAATTGTGGGATACATAGCAACTGTTTTCATGTAATTAGTGCTTCTAGAGTGAAGTATGCTACATCAAGCAAGCAAGGGCACCATTATGTACAATAATGTAAGGACAGATGTGATTGGTTCTACGGTTTCAACAGACATTTGTTACCATTTATGTAATATAAGACCAATAATGACAATTCAATTCACATTGATTTGCATTGGGTTGTTTAAGTAAGTTGAATCAACTTAATAGTGAGTGATGTCAACTAGGCCTATCAGGATAATTTTTTTTGCTGAACGATATATTGTCCCAGATATAATTGCGATAAACAATAGTATTATCATATTAAAACCCTTTCTCCGCTGATGACGTGTTTACACGTCATTCCTCACCATGCGTAATCTGCCAATGACAGGTTACGGCGTCTTTGAGATCAATATTTCATATTTTCGTCATGGTATTCACATTTCACCCACGGAGTCTTTGCTGGTGTTGTAGGACTCTGCTCAACTCTGCAACGCTTCAATACCGCCACCTGGTGGCCGATCGGCGAGTTGCCAAAACCGGAAGTGGCCGGAAGTGCTTAGTCCGTCCCCTATTCTGTCCGGCTCTATCCAGACACCGTGCATATCGATCCGTTGCCATAACTCATGATTGGACGTATATTAGTATTATACAAACCGGAACTGGATCACCTAGATCAACATCCCATAATAGCGATCTTTTTGCCCCACGCTCATCACCCAACGATAAGAGGAGACTGGGGTGAGTTTCAGCGTTTTTCTTTACCATTTTCGATACAAACTGCTCTGATCTATATATCACCCATACTACATAAATTATATAACGTCGGCCACGGAATTATAAACGACCCCCCCCCCCCCCCCCCCCCCCCTCCGGTCAACCGCAGATAATCAGTCTAGGATCATGTACAGTTGAAAATTTTAATCTGGCGTCGATTGGTATCAAACTGCATTTGATGATCTAATATATGCATTTATGGCTATATCTCACGTTCTATGAAATACTGCAGAAAACGATAAAAACATATTTATACTCTAGACCGTATTATTGTATGAATGTGTGAATGAAAAAGTAAAACGTTCCTACATCCTGAACGATAGATAATTGATGTTGAATGGGCCATAGTAATGTCAATTTAGCAATACAATTTAAAAAGTTATAGCCCTGCAAAGAAGGTGAACATCTCCATAGACAAATAGAGCTGGCAGAGAGGCTACAAGGATGGATATAAGCTCCGGCAAAGAATGGATTAAGACCATTGTATGCCACTGATATAATGATATTATAATGTGAGCATCTCACTTTATTTTGTTGCAAACAAAGTTGGCATTTCAGGGCTCTATAGCTAGCAAAATGGTCGCATATGCAACCTTATTTTTGGGAAGAGCAGTTCATATAATTTGACTTAGTGGCACTTGGGGTGGGGTCACTGGGGTGAAATCGAATGGTTCATTAAAACTAAGTAACAACATAATAGCCTGTAATAACGTTCTGTGACTCCCTGACTGGAATAGGCAACTGGTTACTTTGCGTAGTCTAAAGAAAGTTATCCTCAGTGGAAGAAACAGCGCGGATCAGAGCTGAAACAGCTCATTCATTGTGAAGACTATTGCCCAGTCAGCCCATTCAAGCAAACAAGTGCCAAAATGAAACTGTCTATAGCTGATTCATTTAAAAAGCGAAATAAGGGGAGAGAAGAAAGAAGAGAATGATGAGGGAGAGACACACCGCCACTGAAGGATGCGGATGACACACACACGTTTTTACTCCTGTCTCATCCCCTCCCGACTCGTTGAGTCTGATGCGTGACCCAAAACACTGAGCCTCTCCTGACTGCTTTTCAGCACTAAATGAAAATATTTGCATAATGGAGGAGAATAAAATGGTCATTCAGTTGACATGCCGACTCATTCACGTTATTAATGCACTCTCCTCTCTCATTCGGCTTAAACCCGAAACGTTCCCACACCAGAGCTGTGCAATGCGGCTTTGAAACCAAGTCCATTTGCCTTCCAAACTTTCTGGCTGGAATTGTGCAGTCGTTGATAAAAAACACCCATTAGCCTCGAGTAGCATGTTATCTCTACACTTCAGGCAGGAGGGTGTGCCATAGGATGGCTATAGACAGGATCTGTGGCATAGCAGATGTTCCAGTACTAATAGCAGCAGTAACAGTCTGTCCCCAGCCCCCCCCCCCTCCTCCTGGCACACAAGATGGTAATCGCTAATGGTGACCTGACTTAATTCCCTTTTTACTCACTTCTGGCAGGTCGATATAGCAGATAAGCCAACAATAATTATGTCCCCGATCACTGTGACGACACGGTAATGAAGTGACACTTAATTTCATTCTGACGGAGTGGTTACTTGTCTATTGGATGACAGTCCAAGAAGTGGCGACTTATCCCTTAGTGGCGATTATGGGATGCTGTAATACGTGCTCTGACATTCAGACATTCTACAATCTAGGTTCGTTGGAGGGTATTATATTGGTATAATGTGAAGTTTTTCTTTTCTAATAATAGTTTAAAAGGGCAACCAAACCAGGTTGCAAATATTAAAAGGATAACATGACATTTTTATGTATTTTTTCTTGTTCATCAGACACTAGTCACATTGTGACAATATTTCAGTTTCCCTCAAAACTTTCTTCAATCCCTCAGTTTCCCTAGATGACATTCCTTACAGATTCCACCTGTAAATCCAGACTAAATAAATAAACAATGAACTGGTGGATACATTTTCTAGACAACATGTAAATTATGAGTTATTAATAGGGGTGGGAATCACCAGAGGCCCCACAATATGATATTATCACAATACTAGACGAGTCACAATATTGTAATATTGCAATATATTATATATGTCCCCAGCAGTCAACATCTGCAATAGATGTATACAGATTGTCAAGCAAAAAACAAAAAGTTTGTTACAGTCCAGCTTTTCCTGGCCATATTCCTCCCCCTGCTCCTCACTCGCCCCCACCTTTGCACAGACTGCTACCTCCCTCTGCTGGACATTTACCGTCACTGCCCCTTGTCTTCCTTGTGCACATATCCATGTATATATTCCTTGTTTCTCTGTGTTTTCCCAATCTTGTTATCCCTCCTTGTGTGTCTGTTACCCTGTGTGCTCCCGTGCTTTATGTTATTCTTGTCTTTTAGTGTTGTTCCCAGTGTGTTTGGCTCTTGTCTGTGTTAGTATCCTGTCAGGTTGTTTTCTCCCCAAAAACGGCAGTAAAAAAATATATATATATTATTTTATTCAACAAACATGACCATGTTCACATTTTAAACTCATACTGAGGCCCTTAGTTTTGGTTTTAAATTACATCATTCATTTATTTATTGTCACACAGAGCAGAAGAATTTGCCAAAACAAATGAATTTCCTTTGATTCACACCGTCGCACGACAGTGACGTGGGCCGAAAATAGGAGACCTCACAACGCGTCGCTCCCAAAACACCGGCAGGTCCACCTGATAACTCGTAACACCTGAGCAGCTAGACAAAATGTCAGAAGTTTGGAAGCATTTTAAAATTGAAACCGAAGCCAGTCCAATACGCACACGTTCCGCGTGCGTTCAACGTTATACCGTCCGGATGCGCGCCGCCAAAGGACGGACGGATGAAACGCATAGAGAAGTGCCCGCGTGGGATATCGATTCAACGTCAAGGTGGGACCGAGACGGAGGGATACACACGACGTGGTACATCAGGAGGACGCAGTCAACTCAAGGAAAGTGCAAACGCTAATGTTGACTGTTTTTCTGAGTGTAATCGCCGTATTCTAGTAGTGCTAGGATTGCTAGTGGGAGCTAACTGGCTAAGTGGCTCTGTTAGCCATCCGAGTGCTAACACTGCTAGCCGCTAGCCAACCAAGTGCTAACACTGCAACAGATTGAAACTTTGCATATTTCTCGTATGGTTAATGTAATGCGAGCCGCCGCGCTCGACTGGGGCTATTTCAAGGGAACAGAGGGGCTTATCTCGCTTCGACCAGTTTCTGACAAAAATGCGTCAAATTGGTTACTAATGTGAAAGATCGGATCGGGAAAGATCGGTATCGACAGATACTCAAAATCACATGATCGGATCGGGAGCAAAAAAAGGCGATCGGGACATCCCTAGTTTCTCGTTTTGCTGTTTGCCCTGCTGTGTCCCATGTGTTAATTAGTCTGTCTATATATGTTGTGCTTCCCTGTTCTCCAGTGTCGGTTTGTTGTTTGTGTTTGCCCTCCACGTTCCACGTCCATGTTCATTGTTACGACCCTGGCTCAAAGGCACGCAACCTATGTGCAAACCAACACCAAAACCCCTGTGCTCTAACTCAAAATGCTACTATATCAAGGAACTATTAGTGTAAACCAAAGGACAAGGACTGGAAGAACGTGACAGCTCTCCCTCTAAGAACAGACACTGCATGTGTGTTACCAGGGCTGGTTTTAAAGCTCCCAGCAGGTAACCAATCAGCACTAATTAGCTAATTGGCAGCCCTCAACCTGCATGCACAGTGACACAGGAGTGATCAGGCTCCTGGTACATAACATTCATGTTCTCTGTCTCCCGTGATCCTGTGCCTTCGTATAGTAAGTGTTAGTTGTGTTTAGTGTTTTGTCTGGTTCCACCTTTTGTTTTCGTCTAGTTTTTGATAGTGTTTATTTGTAGTCAGTTTGTACCTTTCTCCATGCCAGCTCTGCTGAGGTTTTCGTTCGTGTTTTTGTACCATTGCTCTCTACCAGCATTGCTGTGCCTTTTTTGTTCATGTGCCTTTTTGAATATACCTTATTTTGTCCGCTTTTTTTATCTCTACCCTCTTTGTCCTGCCTGTTCTCTCCTCGTTCTGTTCCACTATTGGGTCCTCGCCAACACCGTTCCATAACAGAGTTAATATTGACACTTGCCATTAGTGTATCAATATAATATTGTATTGCAATATATCAGTGTATTGATTTTTCCCCAACTCCTAGTTATTAATTGTATTTGTTGTACGTTGTGGCTGTATAATGTTTGTATATGTTGGTAATGTTTGTAATCTTATCACTGGAGTAGAACTTTTATGATGCAATAACAAAAGTTCCAAAAAGCTTATTGTATTAAGTAAATTCCTCAAGAATGAATATTTATAATATTTATTATGATATGGTAAAAAATAAACTAAAAAACATTCTGGATTTGGACTTTAACAAAGAGTAAGACAGCGTTACCTAAATTAAAATGGTTTGAGATAATTTCATCATTACCATCATTAACTCATTGGCCGTCAACGACGATTATATACGTGTTTGTCTGACAACCGTTGAACGCCAACCACGTATATATATCGCTGCTGTCGGGACAAAACCTCATAACTCCAAAAACCCAACTTTTCAGCAGATGAAAAAAACTAACACAGATTTGAGGGTGAATAGAGTTAGGAGGTTTAGACAGATGATCGGTTTAATGCTTTCCCATTGTTTAAACTTTGTAAAACCCACACACACATATGGAGGATGATCTACGGAGTTGATTTATATAATAAAAAAAATATTCAAAAAATGGAGTTATGAGGTTTTGTCCCGACAGCAGCGATATGTTATTTGATCGTTATTTCTTTTATTCGATATTTCTATTCATTACAGGCGCACGGACTCTGGGTTAACATGGGGAATCCTCATGAGAATGTAAAAGTACAATACCGGCCGCATCACGCTAGACGGCGGTATCGAGCACAATTTCTACCCTTGTATCTTTCTCTGTGGGATGGCCCCAGGTCTCCGGTTTCACTTTTCCTTGTCGGCCGAGTGGAGCGGTTCTCCCGGTTCCATTGCAACGCGTCAAATATCTCTGATCCATGTTGTGGTGAATTATGTCGTCGACGAAATGGCGATCAAACAATTGGAATATTATTTTTGGAATACTCCCGGCCACAGGTAAGGGCGATTTGACGTACATTTTTGCTTGATCCTGCAATGCTTTCATACCGATCGGGCTGATAACCGTTTTTAGTGTTCAATGCAAATGCCGTTACTGACAATCAAATAATCAGAAACTACCCCCCCCCCCCTTTCATGCATTCATGATGGAACATAATAGCTATGATGTAGATTTGATTTCGGGATAATAGCGTATATAGGCAAGACATGGCAATGTCTATAGTGGAATCGACGTATAGGGCTTTAACTCAGGATTTCATGAATTACCCTAGACCGCTCTAAAACCATACTTATATTCACCAAGGTATAACACGGGAACGTATGGATGGAAAAATGTATTCTTTCTCACATTTTGAATGATAGATAGGTGATGTCAAATGGGCCATAGTATTGTATCCATAGCTATAATATAGAATATAGTTATAGCTCTACAAACAAGGTGACTCAGGCTGCGGTTAGACTGACTGATGTTTTCGTTTCGTTTTGAAGATGAGTTTCGCTTTTCCAGGTCGCAACGTAGCAGTAGGCGAGTCAGACATTCGTTTTGCAACCTGAGAACTTTTGTTTTGTCACCTGAGCACAGTGATGTAGTACACTGCCAAAGCAGTAGGTGGCAGTAGGTGGCGAACATGAAGGCAATTTTCAACCAATCAGAACTTGAATGTGCCAATACACTTCCTGCAAAGAAATGTCAACACGCCGCCATCTTTAAATGCCTCAGCTATTTAGCCAATGCAGCACTTATTTTTCAGCAAAGTGTAATAAAAGTGCAATAAACAAAACGGATACATTCACTGTGTGTTCTGCCTCTCATTTGTTGATGAAACAAAACTATCATCAACACAATTGACCACCAAGAGCGGAGCGGAGTCTCATCGGCGCTGATTTTGTTAGCTTACATGCTAACGCGATAGGAATATGCCATTATAACAGTATAGCATTGTGGCTAGAAGCTAACGTTAGCTCACGTTAGCCAGCCAGCACCAAACTGATGATATCGGGAGCTATCAGTAGCTAGATAACATTAGAGACAACGCCTTGTGTATTAAACAAAGGTGAATAGATGACTGGGCCATTTTGTTTAATGCTTGTTATGTTGAAAGATGAGCTCTGAGCTAACAGGGTTTGGTAGCTACGGTAGGTAGCTAACGTTAGCCAGCTGCTCATGCAATCGTTAATGCTAGCAGAATGAATGGATGTAAACTTTATTTAACATATCGCAGAATGGGTACAACAATACAATACGGCTCAATACAAACAATTGTTAAGGGAATGCAGACTGTTGTAGCTTGGACTGGGGTCCTTATAACAATAACTTGACAACACATGGTAGCTGCAGCTATAGCTCTGTTGTCACCGGACGTTGGTGAGGGCACGCAGATGTGGGTATCTAATGCGCATGGGCGTTGAGCAACAACGGCTCCGTGCAGATTACACGACATGTTGTCGGCGAGTTTTGGCGAGTATCCAAAACGAAAACACAATTTCAGCGTTTTCAGTAGGGCCAAAACATTTCCTGCCAAAATGGCATTTCTATCTAATAGGGAAAGCAAACGTATTCAAAACGAAAACAAAAACACCTAGTCTAACCATGGCCTCAGTTTTTTTTTTTTTTGGCAAACATGACAACACAAGATTAGATATACAAGCATTAATTAACACTTTGAACCGTTAGACAGTTGAGTGGAGCTCACCAGTACATCTCATGTCTCCGGAGGAGAAATATGATTTCGATCACAGATTTTTGAATTATTGATATCAAAGACGAGTTAGGGCGTCTTCGGCAGAATGAGCATGGCTAAGAAAAAGACGTCCAAAGGCGTTTTCGGCGATTAAAGTGTTAACAGTGCACATCCAATGAAATCACCATTTAGATAAATGTCTTATACAAGATATACCCCTAATACCTTACCCTACACACATATGCTCTTGCTCGCACCCCCCCCCCCCCCCTGGACCCCCCAATGGATAATCCATCCATTATCATTCGCTCCTAACCAGACCCTACCATTATATGCTAGCTTTTATTCTCTCCACCACTTCTAACCACATTGACATTTTGGATTCATTGAGACCCAAAATTCTTGCTGTAGATATTTCTAGATAAATCACATCGAGATATGTAAGAATCCAGACCTTCCGGCACATTTTTTCAGGTTGAAACCATCGTGATGCTATCAGCTTTTTAGCCACTGTGATACCAGATAAAACCAATCTCTTTAGCTGTATAGATACTGCACACTCAAAAACATCATTCAACAGTAATACAGAGGGGTGTTCAGGTATATTCAGAGTTAAGAGATTTGATAATTGCTGGGTCACTTCTTTCCAGAATATCTTAACTGGTGGGCAGTCCCAGTACATGTGCATAAATGTCCCCTCGTCCCCATTTGTACATAAGGAGCATTTGGAGTCTTGTTTAAGACCCATTCTGTTCAGTCTTATAGGAGTCAAGTATGTCCTAAGTATGAATATAGTTAAGATTGATTTGTTGATGGTCCGGGTTCCTTGATGCAAGTTGAACATTTGCCCAGGCTTCTTGCCAATCAAAATCTTTTTCCAGGTCTGGTATATCCCTCCTCCAGACTAAGTCTAGGTGGAGGGTTTCATACGAGGACGTTAATAATTGATGATAAAAATCTGATACAAAACCTCTCGATGTCTCTCTTTCATAGAGGAATTTGTGGTATCTGTGGTGTACAATTGGTATCCTTAATGGAACACCGTGAGCCTTCAAACATAACAATAACTGTGCGTAAAAATAATATGTGGAGCCGGTGAGATTACATTTTTTGTGTATTTCATCATAACTACAAATACCCTGTTTGTTGAAAACATCTCCTAATGTATATATGCCTTGCTTTTCCCATCTAGGGAATCTTATAGGTCGTTTTCCAATCAGGAGTGCATTGTTATTGAATAAGGGAGTATGATTATGCCATTTATGTGGGTTAGAATATTTTTTTTGTGTTTCACGCCATATCTGGAGTAATTATGGGGCCAAATTTCAGTTTGCATTGCTTAATTGATACTTTGGTGTATACTATGTCCTGCAGTCTATGTGGTGCTACTATATTTACTTCTAAATTTCTCCATGATACTGATGCTTGGGGTTCAAACCAGGTTGTCAGTGGTCTTAAAGTGTACGCCTTAAAATAGTGGAAACAATTTGGAAATGCCATACCTCCGTCGGCTTTGTTTCTCTGTGCGGTGGATCTTTTTATGCGTGGTGGTTTGTTATTCCAAATAAATTTGTATGCGGAAGAGTGTAATTTTTTCCAGTAACCATCTGGAGGGGGTAACGGTAGCATTGAACTGATGAAGTTGATTCTAGGTAGGACATCCATCTTAACTATTGAATCCCGTGCCTGTACTGAGTTTTTAAGTTTTGACCACCTGTCAAAGTCGTATTTGATTTTATTTTGGATTTCTATGTAATTGTGTTTCACCGTTTGGCTTATGGTAGGGAATACTTCAACTCCCAAACATCTAAAGTGTTTAACCATTGGTATTTCTTCTGGAAGACGTGTATTTTTTGCAGGGGCGTTCAGTGGAAGGAAAGCCGACTTTGGCCAATTTATCTTAAATCCCGATAGGTCGCCAAATTCATCAATCAACTTGAGAAGATGAGGCATTGCGGTGTTAGGGTTTTGCATGAACAGTATTACGTCGTCCGCATATAAACAAATTTTGTGTTGTGTGCCCTTGATTACGATTGGTTCTATGAGTTGGGATTGTCTTATATATTGTGCTAAAGGTTCTAGTGATAAATCGAATAGTCCGGGACTAAGAGGGCAACCCTGTCTAGAAGAGCGTGATACTGGAAAGATTTCGGAGGTATAGTAGTCGTCTTATGTTATCAGTGATCAAGCGGCCTCTTATGAAGCCAGTTTGATCCGGATGAACTAAAGACGTCATATGCTTTTGAAGTCTGATGGCTAATACCTTAGAGAACAGTTTGATATCGGTTCCGAGTAGGCTTAAGGGTCTGTAACTACCGCACTCGGTGGGGTCTTTGTCTTTTTTAAGGAGGACTGTTATGAGTGCAATATTGTCGTTCTTATGAAAGTTCCCCTCCTTGACTGAGTATAAAATCATATTAAGTAATAGGGGTCCAATTATGTCCCAACATGAGAGGTAAATTTCTGGTGGGATACCGTCTCTTCCAGGAGCCCTACCACTTTGCATTTCGGATATGGCCTTCCTGAGTTCCTCTAGTGTGATAGGTGTTTCTAACTGTTTAGCGTCATCCTTTGAACGTTTGGGGAGGTTAATTTGATTAAGATATGTGTCCATTTTATTTTGATCGAAGGTCGTTTATGATTTATACAAGTTGGAGTAGAACTCTTTGAATGTCGCGTTTATTTTTTTGGTGTCTGTTACAAGTCCTTGTTGTGCTTTAATGGTAGTTATATCTGCAAATTTTGCGTTAACTCTTAATCGCATAGCTAGTAGGTGACTTGGTTTGGAACCTTGAGAGTAATGCTGTTGTCTTGTGCTACGTATTTGTACTTCAGATTGTTGTTTATAAATGGCGTTAATCTCTATTTTTAGTAAATTAACTTGAGATTCCAGTCGAACCGAGTCGTTGTATTGTAAAAAAGTAAATAACGTAGAGTAAAGCGTTTCCAGTTCCGCCAGTTTTGAGCATCGATTGTTGCGTATTTTGGAGGAAAAGCTATCAGTGAAATCCTTGATCATTCCCTTTACCGACATCCATAATATTCTAGGGTCCGGCACCGATTTCACATTCTCTAGTAGGAATACTGAAAGAGCTTCTTTGAGTTGTGTAATGAATTCCTTGTTATTCAGCAGTGTCGTGTTAAATCGCCATCTTGGGGCTCGGGATGATAGTATACCAAATTATCCTTTTAGGAGTAAATAACAGTGATCTGATAATGCATTGGGTACCATCTCCACTTCATAGTTGTCAAATAGTCTCGGGGTTGCGAAAACATAATCTATTCTGGAAAGTGTTTTATGTCTTGCTGATCGACAGGAGTACTTCCGGGTCGTGGGGTTGAGTGATCGCCATAGATCATTTACACCTGTATTCTTCAACCAATCCTTTAACGCATTAGATGAATTTTTTTGTTCGTTGGAAAAGTTGGGATAAGATTTATCCAACCCAGGATCCCAAATGGCATTAAAATCTGCACCAATTATAAATGAGTATTCTGGAAGGTCTAACATTTTTCTAGTGAGTGCAGTGTAGAAATTAGTTTCGTATAGATTTGGGGCATATACCGCTACCAACGCTATTTTCCTATTCTTGTGTATAATCTTAGCTATGGTTATCCGACCATCTGCATCAGACCATACTCCCTTCAATTCAATATTCAATTTCCATTTCACGACTATAGCAACTCCACGGGTTCTCGTTCCAAAGGAAGAGTGACTAATGTTATGGTATGTGTTGTCCGCTAACGTAGCTTTGTCTCCCACTACAATGTGCGTTTCGCTTAATCCCCGGCACTGAATGAGTTAAGGGGAATGTTTTTCCTGTGCCCCAGGACAGTTCAAACATTCACAATCAGAATCCTCTTATTGTCAAGTCATTCAGTACCTTTTACAGCAAAGAAAATGTGAAATTCACTTTGTTGTTGTTCCTCGACTGTAGCAGCATCCAATATAATATAAAATAAAAATAGCATAGAATCAAATAAAATAAGATAAAATAACAGCAAGATGACTATATACAATTCTAACAACGTGTGCAGTATGTACAGTGCACCACTGCACCACTCATAAAAGAACACGCCAACATTTGGGGAAATTAGCTTATCATCTTCTCCAGAGAGAGACAAGAAGATGGATACCAGTTTTCTCTCTGTGAGTTCAGTAGAAAGATATCTGGCTGCACGTTAGCCTAGCTTAGCACAATGAATGGAAGCGGACATGGCCGGTTAGCCTAGGCGTTGTCCAACTAACACCTCTCCCGAAGGCTAACCGGCCATGTCCGCTTCCATTCATTGTGCTAAACTAGGCTAACATGCAGCCAGATAGCTTTCTACTGAACGCACAGAGTAAGGTAAGCTAATTTCCCAAAATGTTGGCGTGTTCCTTTAGAGAGAGAACCCTCCAATCAGTGATGTCACTGCGATGTCAAATCTGGGGCTACTCCAAGTCAAGTCAAGTCAAGAGTTTTATTTGTCACGGCATACGGATATACAATGAAATGCGGGTGGTCTTGCCCGCAACGATGTGCAATTGGTACAACATATAATAGAATCCAATACAAAAATGTGTGCAATAAAATTGTGCAATAACAGGTAGCAGGTAACAATAAATTTGTGCATAACGGGTAACAGTTAACAGTTAACAGTAGTAGTAATAGTAGTGCAATACACAGTTACTGTTGCTAATACTAATTTAAAGTGGCCTTTCCTTTTGGAAATAAGTGGGGTGCGTGCGGCCTGAGTGTGTGCCCGCTCATGCTAAAGTGTTACAGTGGTACTCAATGTTCATTGTTCAGGACTCTGATGGCCTGGGGGAAGAAGCTGAGCCTAAGCCTCTCTGTCCTAGTAGCTGGGGTTCGCAGGCGTCTGCCTGACCTCAGCAGCTGGAACAGGCTGTTATTGGGGTGGTGAGGGTCTTTCATTATCCTGCAGGCTCTGGATTTGCACCTCTTGTTGTATAGAACCTGCAGGGGAGGTAGTGCAATACCCGTGGTACGCTCGGCTGAGCGCACCACTCTCTGTAGGGCCTTCTTGTCTTGTGCCGTGCTGTTTCCATACCAGGCAGTGATGTTTCCAGTCAAGATGCTCTCTACAGCTCCTGAGTAGAAGGACTGGAGTATCTTCCCCGATACTCTGAACTTCCTTAACTGTCTCAGGTGGTAGAGGCGCTGTTTCGCCTTCTTTACTACTGTGTCTATGTGTGTTGACCATGTCAGATCCTCTGAGATGTGGACCCCCAGGTACTTAAAGCTGCTCACCCTGTCCACGGTAGCCCCGTTAATCATCAGTGGTGTGTGTGTCTCCTGCTGTCCTCTCCTATAATCCACGATCAGCTTAGGGCTGGGCGATATAACGATAACGATAAATATCGCGATATATTTTAATAATCGATATCGAATATCGGAATTTAAAAAAAAAATCGAAAAATCGTTTTTTTTTTCTTTTTTTTTACCTGCAACAGGGCAGTTTTAAAACCAGAGACAGTGGACAGACTTGTCTTTCTTGCCTGCAACTTAAAGTAATGGCTTTGCTTGTCCAAATGACAATACTGACCAAATTCAGATTTCTTTTTCTCTTGTCCATTTATTTTGTTTGCTTTCTAATTTAAAATACATTTTGAAGCCGTCTGTACACAGTAGGCTATGTGTGCTAGCAGAACTAGACTCCAGTCACGAGTCACAGTGCACATGTGCGGTGGTTTGTCCACCAAAAAAGTGCCAAAAGATCGAAAATAAACTAGCAGAGCCAGAACTGTTCAACTCCTCTGGAGCCACAGCCAGCAGAGAAGCCGGTTTACTTTAGCTTTTAAACCAGCTGCAGCCTGAGAACTGGAGTGTGAGGGGATGTAACACTAAAGATGGCGGCAATGACAAAGAATTGCTGCAAAATAAACATACATCTGTTGTTAAAAAAAAAAAAAAAAAAAAAAAAATTTTTTTTTTTTTTTTATACTTATAACAATTCGATAATTATCGATATCGAGAAATAAAATAAAATTATCATATCGTTATCGCGATATGATTTTTTTCCATATCGCCCAGCCCTAGATCAGCTCCTTGGTTTTAC